>NC_091516.1:5598280-5749179 GCF_947461875.1 Haliaeetus albicilla
AAGTCTCTGCCTGGCACAGCACAAAGAAAAAAAAAAAAAAAAAAAACAAAACACAAACTAAAACACAGCCTTAAAGGTCAATACTCCCATCTTGTGGCTGATGAGGAAAACGCACATATCTAAATAAAAATGAAAAAAAACTAATTTCCTGTAGATAGCTTATAAATAAGAATTTACTTGAATAGAATTTTTCTTCCATGAGGTAATTAAATTTGGATCTTAGAACTGTCAATGTTCTATTCAGAGGAGGAAGGATGTGGGATTTTTTTCATCCACACTTAGTCACAAGATGGAGTTTCTGTAGCAAATTCCTAATTTCAGGAAGTTGAGAGGATGAAATCCACTTTTGCCATACTTTGAATTCAATGGCTCCTGAGTGAAGGCAAGGATGTGATGGAAGTCCACAGGCCAGTGGGGCAGTTAGTAGTACTAGCAGTTAAGGATACATGATGGAGCAGAAAGCAGCAGTTTGTTCACGGTACCTGGATGCAACTCTCATTTCTGCAATTCTACAAGCCTCAGAAGCAGGGATATGTCTCACTTCTCCTAGGTAGTCCAAAGGATTTTTGTTCTTGATTCATTAGCTATCTGCATAACGCTGAAATGAAGAGTGTGTGGCTGATGTGCCTCATTAAAGGTCCTGTATGGGTCCTGTGTTAGGTACCCATATATCCTACTTACTTATACAAACCATTGCTGAGTAAACTTGTTTCCTCTATCATTTCATTGTGTCCATACAAGTCCTAAGGCAGTACATATCCTGATCCTAGATTAGCATCATAAAAATAGCGATAATGTATAATGTGTGCTAATGCCAATATCAATGTGAGAGTGTTTCTGCCCTGTTTGGAAGACACTAACACTGAGTTATTTGCTTAATGTTTGGACAAAGCCAGATCCTGGGAAATGCCAAACATATAGTTTCAGAAGATAATGTTCTCAGTGCAAACACAGGTGGAAGCATGGTTGTAAAGTTGGAATGGATGACAAACCAATCATAACAAATCATGGATTTGAACATCATTTAAATATGATCAGTCACATAATACAACTAAATATATGGAATGGGAAGATGTAGGGAACATTAAGGCTCAAGCTCATAAAGACTATGTTTTATTCTCACATACTTCCCAATGTGACTGAAATGACACCAAGGCCCAGTCTATTGACTTAGAAATGGGACTACTTGGAAATACATGAACTGTGCCTGTAGTAAGGGGTTCTGTCTTACCAAAGTGGAAAGGGTGAAACACAGGGAACTCTCCTGCAGGTTAACAGCATTGACAGCAGGTAAAGCTGGCCTTGAGAGCAAGCTCAGTGCTCAACAGACATGGTAGATGTAACATTTCAAAGCAAAAGATTCATAAAGTGCATCTTCAAAGACAGCAACAACCAGTCAGGAGGGCTCTAATTGTTCGCTAACAAGCCTGCTGGCAAAATGTCTCAATGAAAGTGCTCAGCTATGGTTCCCAACCCAGGAATTACAAGTCCTCAGGTGAATGGAGTTCTCTGTCTGCAAATTTGCTTATAAACCAGACCCCCAAAACAGTGTAAAATTATGAGGGAGCACAAGACTGAAGTCAGGGCATGTCAGCCTCAGATTAATAAAATGCCATATTCATGGGATACAGACTGTAAAAAGGGAGAAGAGACACAAGAAAAGCAGCAACAATAACAACACCTTCAAATCCCTACACTTCTCTGTAAGTACACAGGCCAAAACACGTTGAAGGGATTAGCAACTTTGTTTAGTGTTTCAATTTGTTGGTATGTTTTAGTTTGAGTAAAAAAAAGGAGTCTTCCTTTGAGACAGAAGCTGTTCAGTGCTTATTGAAAATTGTGGCTGATAACAACTAAACTGGGCATGAGGGATGTTCACATATTTAAACATGACTGAGGAGTGTACTCTTGCAGTATGAAGATGAACCATTTGCTGGGCTGTATTAACAACAGTGTGGCCAACAAACTGATGGAAGTGACCATGCTGCTGTACTAGACACTTGTGAGGCTGCATGTGCAATACTGGGGTCAGTTTTAGACACCTCACCCTGTACAAAAGAGATACTGATAGACCTGAGAGAATCTAGAAGAAAGCCCACCACTAAGATGATCAGGGACTGGAGAACATGCTGTTAGAGACACAGAGGGGACTGTGTGTGTGTGCCTGAAGAAGAGGAGACGTAACTGCAGATTCCACTACTGGAAGGCGCATTCTAGCCTTCTCTTCTGAGCGAAGCATAAGAAGAAGAGATAATGGTCAGAAGGTGCAACAAGGGAAATTATAATTGTCCATGAAGAAAAAATTCTTCTTCATGATAGTGCTGAAGCACTGGAAGGGTTGCTTGCAGACGGTGTGGGACATCCATCCTTGGAGGCTGCAGAACTCAATTGGACAAGGCCCTGAACAACCTGATCTAATCTTCACATTCGTCCTGCACTGAGCAAGAGCCTGAAGTGACAGGAGTCTGCACTGAGGCCTGCACTGAGGCCTGACATGCATTCTGCACTGAGCAAGAGGCTGCAGTTGAAGACCTGCAGAGGTCCCTTTCACCTAAATTTTTCTATGACTGCATATTTTAAGAGCTTAAGCATAATGCTATAAGAAATATTGTAAATAGAATAGAGCTTAAATCTTATCAGGGAACATTGTAAATAAAAGTTATTGATGATTGGTCTACAATGTAGACACAGCATCCTCAAAGGCAATTTGCACAGCTTCTCTGTCAGTCTGGTCTAGTCTCATGTAAGATCATCAGAAATCACGTCAACCATATCCCAATCCAACATGGTAACCTCAGTCCAATGTGATAGATTGGTTAGAACCAGATGCCCTGGTTTCAGCTGGGATAAAACTAATTTTCTTCCTAGTAGCTGGTGTAACATTGTGGTTTGGATTTAGTGTGAGAATAATGTCAATAACACACTGATGTTTTCAGTTGTTGCTAAGTAGTGTTTAGACTAAGTCAAGAATTTTTCAGCTTCTCATGCCCAGCCAGCAAGAAGGCCGGAGGGGCACAAGAAGTTGGGAGGGGACACAGTCAGGGCAGCTGACCCAAAGTGGCCAAAGGAATATTCCATACCATCTGATGTCATGTCCAGTATATAAACTGGGGAGGGGGGATTTGGCCAGGAGAGGCAGATCGCTGTTTGGAAACTGACTGGGCATCAGTGAGCAAGTGGTGAGCAATTGCATTGTGCATCACTTATCTTTCTTGGGTTATATTCCACTCTCTTTTTGTTATTTTCCTTTTCATTATTATTATTATTAATTATATATATTTTAGTTCAATTATTAAACTGTTCTTCACTCAACCCATGAGTGTTACTTGTTTTCATTTCTCCTCCTCATCCCAGCGGGAGGCAGGGAGGAGTTAGCAAGAGGCTGCAGGGTACTTAGTTGCTGGCTGGGGTTAAACTACAACAATGTCAAAGATAAACTGAGGCTAATCATTTACTTGCTGACTATAGGCTAAGAATGCTACCCTAATAATTAAAACCCACTTTTATGGTCAGCAGAACTAGTAAAGTTTTGTTTCAGAAGAATTTATGTTCTTTGCTCCCTCGTATTATTCAACACACTTCTACCATATCCTCACCAGGGAAAGAATCAGCAGTACTGTGGCTGGTCTGAAGGACTAGCTGGCAGCCATCTGCTGCCAAATAAAATGTGTAACAGTTGAGTGCTGCCTCCACTTTGTTCTGGGGATACAGTGACCTGGGCTCCACTCCCCTATCCAGCTGCTGTATTTGTAAAATTTATAGAAACATACTTATTGTTGAGACTACTTCCCTCCTCTAAATAGCTAGCAATTTCAAATCTGAGGGTGTACAAGCAAACTGTTGATTACATAAGCCTTGTTTTCTAGGCTCAATACAAATACTTATATTAATATATATTTAATAATTTGAATCATAGCATTCATGCAATAGAGGCAGGTAAAAGAGAGCTGAGAAGACATTTTGACCATGATTTTTTTCCAGTTAGAAATCAGAACAAAAAACAATTCTACCATGAAACAGAATTTTTCAAAATGTTACTTTGTGTCAGACAAGCTGTATTTTTATAGCCTGTCACTTATTTCAAGTGACAAGTAATTTGAACTAAAGAAGACTGTGTTTCACTTTCATATTGCTAGGAAATACTGAAAGACCAGAGAAAGTCAGAATGCTTTAACTCCCTTCAAGCAATTTTTACAAAGTTTTTGTCAGATTAACATATTCCTATAGAAAACATAGATTTTCATGAAATGTTCTTCCTGTAGAAAACTTTACATCAGAAAAATACTGTGCAACTCTAATGTGCCAAAATAAATGGATCTTTTAGGACGTAACTGTTGTTGGAGGTAGTAAGTGCCACAGCTGTACAGTGCAATAGATATAGTGGTCTTCAGACTGAGTCAGCTCCTGAGGTCATATCTTCAAAATTTATGTGCATGGCTTTCTACTCCAGCTATTGTTGAAATATAGATATCAAATGGGGATATACATAATCACCAAATTAGCACACAACTGTTTCCTACAAGTACAGAATTCCAAAAGGCTTCCTGCTTGCTGAATTATGTTACTAACTTCTCATGCTAAGAATAGAAATTGAATTTAATTGCTAAGTAATACCATAAGGTTTCAGATCTTCAAGTGCAACATGAATTCTACATTACTAAACAGGAGTGTTGATACCAACACACACTGTTAACTGTATTACAAAAGGTTACATAGATCATATAGAGGCAGATCGTGCTTCCATGCAAAACATGGAAGCAAACCTGATCCAATTGCTAGATCATTTGCCTCTTGCTTATCAGTTATGAAATCAGGGTCTTAATAATTCAAAGAAAAACTTTTGGGTTTGGTGAAATCTTCATGTCTATATTCTCCCTGTGTGGGTGTTTTTCTTTTGGTTTTGTTTGGGATTTTTTCCCCAGAGGAGGAAACAAGTATATTTGGTAGAACTTGAACTGGCAATGCTTGCTCCTCCACAACATGTTACTGGAGATTTTCAGACTTGTTCTCTGTTTGGCCTGACATTCCATAAAAAAATGAAATGAAAAACTGTATGCCCATTTGCTTATCTGAGACAGGCTGTTTTGGGTGCTGAAAGCAATATGTCATACCTGTCTCTCTCATAATCACACCAGGCGAGTGTTTACTAGGTCAAGAAGTTTCAGTCCATCAGAAGTTAAGAATCCAGCAACTCATTTTTAAGTATGCCACTCACAGTGGCAGAGTGTCAACAACAAAACTGAAAGCAGTTTTCCACTATGCAAAGCTTATCGTCTACTAATGAAGATACTTCTTGGGAAGCAGGAAGCCTTCAGGCAATGCATAACTGAAATGAGTACCCTAAGTAGGCAGCATCCTAACAATCGACTGTTGGATATTTTAGCTTTGTTTTTTTACCAAGTCATGATTGTCGCTTCTCTTTCACGTTGTGTTTTTTGACAGGTATATAAATTTAGCTTTTCATCTTCATGGCTTTGTGTTTGTTAACAGTAATGAAAATGGAAACGAAATCTTTCAGGTGTGATTCATTTCACCTCACTTCAGATTTCTGTCACACAGATTTTACATCTGAGCCTGCCCTTGTAGGCTCTCTCTATAGGCAGTGCAGAGAAACAGACACTTTTAAAACAGGATCCATCTGACCAGTTGTAGACACCTATTTAGAATTACATTAACCACCACATTCCTCTGTGGTCATTTCACAGATCTTAAGGTAGCTTAGATGAAAATACATCTACCTGTACCCAGATGAACCCTTCATGCTAAGGAAACTTTTGGCTAATAATTTCCATTATCCATGTGAACATAATATTATTCTTGGGATGAATAAACTTGCATTATTCAATGTAGTAATGGGACTATTATTATCATACACTAAATGTTTGTTTTTATTACTACCCAGCTGAGCCTTTGAACTGATGACAGTTTGCACTGTTCTACCCTTATGCCATGTGTGGGCGATCATAGTGTGTAGTTTCTGCATCATTGTTAATTGTATTTATGGCAGTGTCTATGTAGGAACAAAACCAGGACCATCCGTAGTGAAAACAACACTCTATAAACACCACCTCCACACAAGTAAGTCGAGTGAAAAGCTGGAGAAACACAAATAAGTAAATACAAGCAATATGCACTGTAACACTGCAGACTGCATACACACTTTACAGTTCAGTGGTTAGGTAGGTTCAGTGGTTCAGAAGGAAGACCCTAGACCGGCAAAGGTGGACTAAACAGATGAGAAGAGAGAAAGGTATGAAGGGACTGAATCACCAAGCTGATCTGCTCAGCAACTAGTCAGAACTTTAGAAAGCACTATTAGGATCTGTTTCTGCTGTGTTTAAACCTATGTTAACAGTTGTTTTGCCAGCTGCTGTTTCTTTCCAATATCTTATCTGCCAGACTGGGAGCATTGTCTGGGTCCTGGTTTCACAATGATGTCCAAGACTGCCCAGACAAGACTGTATCTGAGTCTGGGATATTTCAGAGCAGTGGGATGAAATCATCCGGTCCCCATTTCAGCTTTTTTTCTCCCAAACTCAGCAGTACAACCTCACCAATTCCAGCAGCCACTTGAACAGATTTTGTCTTTAATTTCAGAGTGCATTACAAAATGACCAAAACTCAAATATTCGCAGCCAGTCCTATATAAAATAGAAGAAAGCTGCACTCTGGTCAAGAAATCAGCTGGCCAATTCTTGGCCATTGATGGTACAGGGGCAAAGAAGGAAAGTGGCCCATCTTGCCTACCATCTGCTTTAAAAAGTTAGAGACTCTTTTTATAAGCAAAACAAAAACCAGACTGACTGGAAATTGTATACATACATCTCTCATAAAGTAATGCTTGTAGCCGTAAAAAACACATAAAAACAGAGGAGTTTCCTTCTATAATAGTCACATAATGCAGTAACGTAGAATTCTGGAAAATCTTTCCAGATACTATATTGTTCTATTTCTTATCCTACATAGCCAAGGAACTCCTCCATCTTTTAGGGGAGCAGGTCCTTCTGATGAGAAGGATGGGAATTTTTAGTAGCAGTTGTGCTTTTTCCCTTGCTGAAGAATGAGAACTAACTTAAGGAGAAGCCCGTGAGCTAGAGAGAGAGTCACAAGTCTGAAATAAATTCACCCTTTGCATCAAAATATACTTACAATCAAATCCCCTCCATTTGGAAAGCTTCGAATCTTAATTGATTTTAGCTGCTTTAGTTGATCCACTTATGAAAATAAAAGAAATCAAAGAGAATGCTTCAAGCACCAGACAGTCGCAAAGATGTTGTAATAAATAAACCCAGTTTTCATGACAGACTACATATGTAATTGAAATAATGGGAGCTGAAAATAAAAGAGCTTTCACTCAACCATGTAAAGATGATTCCGTGTATGAAGAAACAGCTGAATGCAGCTGCTGTTCAGCTACTTAAAATAGGATGTATGGGAAAGCTTGGGTGAGAGCATTTTCTAGGTCTCTTTCTTGTGGTGGTAAAATTTTAATCTATGATTTGAGATTTCCATCCAAAGAAAAACTATTTGGCCATCTCTTTTTGAATACATAACTTTCATACCTAGCTCACACTCTTAAGCTTTGTCCTATTATCATCCAATGCCATCCACGCAAAAATAATATTCTGTCTGCCCTCTAAGAAACTCTTGCTGTAGACTGAAGAGAGAAAAGTTATAATCCTATGTCAAAAATTAATGAGGTACATAAGATTCTGTACTAACATATCCCATCAACCTAAATGGGATTAATATACATACTAAGCAGTTTTTAATCCAAGCCACCCAGAAGTCATGTTTTAAGGAATACATTTATTTTGACAGTTTTGAAAAAGCGGAGTTTCATATTCGTGGGTTTGCTGTGTTATCATTCCTGTCTGAGTATTTCTGGTACCCTGCCATTATGAATGAAGTTAGGGCTACAGTTTTTGTATAAGAAAAATAAACAAGGTATTTTAATTTTAATTTTAGAGTTTTCGCCACTTGCAACATTACTGATAATAAATAACTTTCTTTGTCAACATGATGTAGCTATTAAGAAAAACTTGGTATGTAATTTGATCAATGGCAGTAAAGACCGTATGTTGATTTGGTACTAAATAATGTACATGCCCCTCCCCTCTAAGAAGATTTGTTTTCTATAATGCGGAAGTATCTTCCCACTAAAAGTAAGCAGTGAGATAAATTGTGAATGAGATTCAATAGCAAAGTGAAGCCTATACTGTGTACTTGTCTCCTACAGTAAGATGAAACAATAGTTTGTACACCAGCTGAACATTTCCTCAGTATAAAAATATAAGAAAATGTTTACAAATTTATATTCTTGTACAAATATTGTGTTCAGTGACTGCCCGTACAAATCTGCAATTATTTGCCTCCTGGTTTACATTATATTGTCATTCCATACCTAAATGCCTTAGTTGTAACATGAATGGAATATTTTTTCCTTTTTTATCAGCACCTTCCCCAGACACAGCCACTTCCTGAAACAACTTCTGCTGCATAATGTTTCCTTAATTTCTCACTGTCTGACACTGACCTGTACTTACCTCTGTGTTAAATGTGCTTCTGTCAATAGAGAGCAGGACTTTGCCCTTCAGTTTCAAAAGCAAAAAATTGGTCAATGTTTAAAGCACAAAATAGTACTGAAACGAATACTTTGGGCTTCTAATGGAATTTTGAATTGATAACTCAAAAATGAATGGTTTTTTCTTCTCTTGTGTTAAACAGAGATCTTCTAAAGCTCTCTCTTTCTCCAGCATGACCCTTGATATCTTTTAATATAATACAAACACTTGAAGGAAAACACTGTTGAGAGGTTTAGTTAGTGTGTTTTTATATAAAGTACAAGATGAAGACAGTTCATCCAGCAAACCTGATTCAGTGCAACACAATGTGGAGATTATGAAGGAACGGCTTCTCTGCATATTTGGCATATCATAAATAATAATGATTCACTGCAGTAATTTATGATTATTGTAAATATTAGCATGAATAAATTACTGCTCTAGAATATGGCTTGAAAATTGTTATTAAGATGCTATTCTGTCACTATTTTACACTATTTTAAAAGCTAATTGAGTTATTCGAACTGCTCCTGTTAAGAATAGCTACAAATACCAGGAGAGATCTAAAGCTGCTTTCAATGAGAATATGTCTTTTGAGGTCATCTGAAGGTGGACTAGTGAATAGAGCTATATAAAGTATTTCTCAAAATACCTGCAACAGAATGGGATCCTGGATATTTGAATTATCTTACTGTTGTTATTATGTTTAGACTGAGGCTAGAGACTATCTCACTGTTTCTATGCTATTTAAGTATTAAGTCAGTGATGCTTTAATACCAGCATATCTGCAATTGGACACCACAAATTGGGAGTTCTGAACACTTAGGAATTCAAATAACATTTGAGTAATCTGTTCAAAATTAGGTAATTAGAAAGGCCCAGAGATTCAATGTCTCAGCATAGTAATTCTTATGATAAGCCATTTATACTAATTTTAATTAAGTCAGGATAAGAAAAGTTTCAGTTAAAATGGGTTATACTGTCTCTTTTTACTACTAGATAAATGTATGTCTGGGCATATGATGGACATCACACTACAAAGCCCTCATGAAAAGAGAGAATAGGCTAATGGAGAAGTTCAGCTTTCCAAAATCACATCTTTCTCATGCCCAAAGGTCCGCAGGAAGACCTTTCTAGAATGTCTCAAAGACAGCTATGGGTCAGTTATTCACATAGACTGCACAAATGCTTTACACTGTGCATTGCCCAAGACCTTTGCATTGACAAAGAAGTATGACACACATGGTCACTGTAAGTGCCTAGTAGGTGATTCCTCTGAACTAAATGCCTTTTTCGTTTCAAGAAAAGTAAAAAAATTATTTAAAAGGAGGACATGTAAGAAGAGCTAAGGTGGGATCTACGCAACACTGAGGCACATAAAGTTCTGATCCTGAAGACATACAGTTTCTGTGACATCTAAATATTAATGTTGTCACATTTTTTGGTTCTCCAGGATTATGTATGGCATTCTCAATGGTCCCTGGACTGCTCTCATCAAAGTCTGAAATATGTTCAGGCACAAGAACAGCAGCAGTGCAAATTTCCCCTCCATGTTCTGTTTCTATGCTTCAAAAGTGAGACAAATGAAGAGTGAGGAAAAGAGAATTTAACATCTCTGACACTCAGCCTCTGATACAGGAGGGTTATCTCTTCTACTGGGGAGGGGTCTAAAACCAGATACAGTATTCTGGATGCAGTTTAACAAATGCCAAGTGGAATGAGTATCAATATAATGGGGAATTTTATAAATTAAACCACTAAGGAGATGATATTTCAAGTTACAGCCACAAGGCAGCAGAGTAACTTTAATCTGAGACACCTATCTAATGTAATGGATGTCCAAACAAGTAAGAAAAGCATATATTAAAAAAAAAACAAAAAAACAAAAAAAACCCACATAGCTCCCTCCTCCCACCCTGAAAAAACAGCCCCCAAACATTCCTTAATGACATAACAGTAACATTTACCTGTGCCTGAAGTTCAGTGAAGGGAAAATTTCACAATCCATGAACTACATTTCTTTTTCTCTCTTTAAACTCTTAAGAGGGAAACACAGATTTTGGACCTGAATATCATTATCATTCAATTATGTTCTAGACTTCTGAGGAATTCTAGATGTCTTACTGTCTGTGCTTGTGCAATATACTCCAGAGTGAAAAATATTTCTATTTAAGTTGACATTTTTTTTTGTCTGGTTTTGTTTGTACTTTTGTCTTGGTTTAACGCCAGTCAGTAACTAAGCACCACGCAGCCGCTCACTCACTATCTGCGCCTCCCCCCCCCCGCCAGTGGGATGGGGGAGGAAATTGGGAAAAGAAGTAAAACTCGTGGGTTGAGATAAGAACGGTTTAATAGAACAGAAAAGAAGAAACTAATAATGATAATGATAACACTAATAAAATGACAATAGTAGTAGTAAAAGGATTAGAATATACAAGTGATGCACAATCCAATTGCTCACCACCCGTCGATTGATGCCCAGTTAGTCCCTGAGCTGCAATCCCCCTCCCTTCCCCCACTCCCCCAGTTTATATACTGGGCATGACACCACACAGTATGGAATATCCCGCTGGCCACTTTGGGTCAGCTGCCCTGGCTGTGTCCTCTGCCAACTTCTTGAGCCCCTCCAGCTTTCTCGCTGGCTGGGCATCAGAAGCTGAAAAATCCTTGAATTTAGACTAAACATTACTTAACAACAACTGAAAACATCAGTGTTATCAACATTCTTCTCACGCTTAACTCAAAAACATAGCACTGTACCAGCTACTAGGAAGACAATTAACTCTGTCCCAGCTGAAACCAGGACAACTTTACATCATGTTACTATTGCACTTCAAGATTAGGCTTCCTCCTTGCCTTGCTCTGAGGCAATTCGGATCTTAGATGACAGGAATCACCTTCTATAAGTATTTAGAGACAGAATTTAGCCCCCATACAGGACACTTTAAAATCCTTCATTTTCATGGACAGAGGACAGTTCTGCAACAGATCCATTAAAATTGTAACATTTGATATAGGATTCTGGACTTTTAACTTGTAAACTTGTTAAGCTTTTTTTTCCATATTTTACTAATTTCTTGGAATCTTCCCCAGTTCCCATATTCTGGAAGTGAACAGGCAATTAGCTTCAGTCTGGTACCAATCTGTACAGGGTCACATGAACCCCTCACCTAAAGGAAGTAAGAATTGCTGAGATTTTTTTACTGATTATTTCTTATCTGCAACTTCTGGGCATAGCCAGATGGGCCCATCCAATCTGATCCTTGTGATGATGATATTTTATATGTACTATATATAGCATAAAAATCTTTGCATAGTATTTGGGCATGAGGGTGAGCAAAGACATGGCAAGCAGAAGGACAACAGAATGTAATTACAAATTTCATGTGAAATCAGCTCAAAGAAAAGTAACAGGGAATTAATTTTTAACTTATTAATTCTGTAATACTAATTAAAGCTGCTGGCAGATTTTCATGCAAGAGATCATTTTAAAAGATATTTTATCTATCTTTGCTTTCAATATAACCAAATTCATGTCTGGTGTCTGATTACAAAAACAAACAAACAAAAAAACTAACCAAAAAAAAAAAAAAAAGACAATTACATTTCTACCTTATAAAGAATTACCTATATTTGAATGTGAATGTCAATGGTTTTGTGGCTACAAACCTTGTCCAGGAAAAGGGAGACTTATTTTCTTAAAAAAAAGGCAAAAATTTCTTTCAACTTTATATAGTTAAATTGTTGTTTCTTCATGTGATCTCCCACGGAGATATGAATTGCTTTTGATCCACTGTTACAAGGAAAAGCAGATTAAGCACTTTTGCCTAGGGCAGGAAGGGGGACATTCAATGCTGAGGATTCCTTACTGCAAACTCATGAGTCAAATGACATGGTAAATGTCATTGATATGCCAGAAACCAAGGAAAACACTGCTTTTTTGCACCTCTAATTACTGCAAGCTGAAATTAATACTTGAACTTAAAATTAAATATAGGTAATTATTTAAACATTTTCATCCTATTCTGTGTTGCTGAGTCACTCCTGCACCACGCAGTACAAAATCAGAAACCGTTGAAAAGTTTTGTCTAGTCATTTATTTTACTTATGTTATCACTTATTTACAGAAAATCATATATTTAATTTTTATCAAGGTTGGCCAAAAAAAAGAGAGGAGAAAGTTAGAAATCCTTCTTTTATTGCCTGGTTGGCAGGGAAGGGAGATGAAGTGGTGAAGTGTTACACTAAGCAGCCTAGGAAATGGGGAAATAACTTCTGATTAAATGCAGATGCTGAACTAAAAGTTGCTGCTAATCACACTCACTAGATCCTGCTTTAAAGAAGGAAAGAGTAAAGACATGACCTCCATCCACTCACCATTTATTTTACTGCCACATAATTCCTCATGCATAAAGACTACAGTGAAATAACTTCAGTCTTCTACAAATGTTTCTACACATAAGCAGGGTATTACAAGGACAAAATAGAATGACTATTTGTAAGAAGAGGATAAATCACAAATAGATAATAAGGGTCTTGAAGCAGCAGAACCCTAGTAGACATTAGAGATGAATAACTGAAGAATAAAAGGAATCCATTTAAACATGCAGAATGCAGAATAAGCATTAAAATAAAATATATTTTAAAAGAGATCAATATGATACTAAAGAACAGAGTTAAATATAAAGTTTTGTGCTAATATGGTCTGATTGTAAAAGAATCCATCATTATTTTGTGATGACTAGAAGGCTGATTCAAGACCAAGGAAAATCAAATCAAGGTTCCCATTGATTTCAAGGAGTTTGGACCAGGCATCAGAAAAGAATCAAATTCTGGATATTTTTTGGTAAGTTTTAAATATTAAAACTCAATTTTGTAATGTTTCAGCAAAACAAACCAAAGGAAAAGACACACAAGCTTTTCTAGAATTTGTTCTTGCGTACACCAAATGAACAAGTACACGTTACTCCTTTGAAATGCTCGTAAATCAAAGAGTTCTCACCCTGTAACGCATGGCACTGTTTATCATATCAAGGCAGAAAAATTGCTAAAGGGGTTATGGGATACTATCAGAAAGACATCCAAAATGATATATCACTGACCACATGTTTCATGTTTGCAAAACCTTCATTGTGCTACTCATGAAGCTGGCGGGGTTACATATTTGGAATCCAGTCCCACAATTTAATCTGTATGGGTGGACGCTTCTGCTTGCACTGAGTTTCACTGTAAGGCACTTGGGGTTTGTCCATGTGTATTTCATCTTAGGCTGGGAAATGTTTTCTTTTAGAAAAACCATACATCATGTCACCAGAATTCTCTAATGATTCTATTTTAAATGCCCCAGTGAAGACACCTGGTATTCAGAAAACTCTGATTACCCACTCTGGGCAAATGAAGCCACTACAAAGCAGAGCATCGGAATTCCCATATGAAAATCTTACTTCTAAGCACCTTCACTTTAAGTTTCCTGCTAATTAAATTATGGCTCATAGACAGACAGACAGCGATACAATGAGATCACTGTTCTTTCATGGAATCACATCAGAAGAAAATGAGTGATGACACATATCTGTGGTGTGTATTTCTTTTTAAGGTAAGGAATATTTCATATATTTATATTTTATATATAATGTTTGGTAAATTAAAACTATCTACTGCATTCAGTAAACATTAAACTTTTATTCCTAAATCATAGTAACATTAGAAAGCCATTCATTCCAGATGACAGCAAAAGTCTGCCAGATCCCAAGCCTGGTCTCTGGTAGGGATCACAGGCAGATGCCTAAGTATGAGTAAGAACAGGGCAAGGGTACACATTGTCTCTCCCTAAAACCTTCCAGCCTTCAAGTATTTTCAGCTCTTCATGAGCTAGAAATGGTTTCTATACATTTAATAATCTTCAATGAATGTCTATTCTATTAAATTTTCCATTTTCCTCTTGAATCTGTGTAGATTTTTACTATCCACAGCATCTTTTGGCAGGGTGTTGCACTAATCAGCTACCTATTGCATGAAGAACTACCTCTTTTACTTGTTTTGAAACTGATTCCAATTGGTTTTCTCTTGATCTTCTCTCCCTCCTTCCATCATCCCCCTTTATCCTACAGCATTATCTACAGCATTACCTACAGCCTACAACATTATCAAAACTGAATTAATAATACATAACATAGCTGCAGCACAGTATTTTACTACATGTCTGCTGTTAAGGACTGATTGCTCTCATCTTTCAGAGGTAAAAAAACAAGTTAGCTAAACTTTATGCCAAAGTAAATATATGAGCATTGTAACTACCCCCAAAATTGGCTGCTTCTTAATCTACAAATATATATCGATTTGTAAAGTCTATATGAAGAAATGACACATCCCCTTTGACAGGAAACCTTCCGGCTCTTCTTCACTTATCACAAGAGAAATGTAAGTGAACATACTATCTGAGAATTCATTTTGCAAAAACATAGCAATTCTGTGAATGATTATCTTATTCCTCCACCTCAATCATTTCTAGGAACAGCACCGTATGAATCAGAAGCTTGAAAGACATTAATTAATGTGGTGAAGTGGGAAAATCTCTAAACCCAAAATTACAGAGCTTGATAGACACTGCAGAGGTTGGATCCTGCAAACAGTAGGACACTGAGCCAAAGCATACCATCCAAAGATCTATGACCATTCAGTTTGCTTCCCCATAACTTTGTGTTGCTATTTGCATCAAGATTTTTACAGTATTGTTGCACAACAAATAAATGTACTGAGGCCATTTCAACTATAAAATGTGTTTAACATTTTTAACAATTTTCCTGATGTCTGGAAATATTCTCCATTGTTTTGAAGCCCAACAAATCCAAAAGATGTTTTCTATTCCAGAAAACAGCATTAACAGTGTAAGTGGGGAAAGGATAGCATTATACACCAGAACTGAGAGGAGAGGCACAAAAAGGAAATAGTTTGTCACATCACAAGGGTGAAATGCTCCTCCCTGTTTGGCTGTATTAAAATTCCCCAAATATACCAACAGAAATCAACTTTCATTAACATCTGCCAAAGTGTTACTCTGAACAACAGCAAGATAGGATTTGAGATTAATTTTATTCTGGGTTGATCCCATTTTACTTTTTTGTATGGTTTTTTCTCTGTTTTACTATATTTTGCTCAGTGTTGGCCATTTAAACCAGGTTGCCTTTTTCTAGCACATCTAGATTAGAAATCTCTTGGTTTGATAGCATGTTTAGCAACTGAAACTAGTTGATCTAGCAGTGCTAAAAAACTTAATTTAAAAAGCAGCAAAGATGAGCTAGTCTGCTAGAGAGATTAGGGGCTACCTTCTTACACATAGCCTGTTCCAACTCCCATTTGGAGCCAATGGGAACCTTTCAAATCACTTCAGCTGGAGATTGATAAATTTTTCTCTCAAGCAAATCATCAGCTTGGGAATCTGTGCCCAAATATGGACTTCATGATGAGAAGAATGTCTCTGAAGCTGAAATCTGACCAAATTCTCCCCACAGATAGAAGCAGACAATTCTCAACAGTCTTTAAAAGACCTAACTTCTGAGACAGAATTATTGTCATTCAAAAGCTTTTGTATTTCTATTAATTGCTTCTGCTATTCTTTCATTAGCATGTAGTTACTTTCACAATGAGATTTTTGTCTTGGCCTAACCCAAACCCACTAAAGCTAATGAAATGAACATCCAAGTTCTCCCCAAAATTTCCATTTCACTTTTAACTGTATTTTGTATTACAAAATATTACTGTATTCTGAATTATTTGGGCTTATATACAGCATTGTTGTCCTGTGGAAGTATTTCAGTTTGTTTACATTCTTTTATTGCAGTGCAATTTTTGAAACCTGTTTCTGTGAAAATAATTAATGTGAAGTCACTGCAACAGTGATACACATTTTCACAATGCACCTATTGCTTTCATAAATGGAAGTAACCCCTCAATTTTTTAGCAGAAATAATGTCTCTCCAGAAACCTTCAACTCCAATATGAATTCTAAGTGTTCTCTGTGACACCACTGATCCTTAAAACAGCCAAAGCAATTTTCAGTAAATCACCTTATTACTTGTATTCATCTTCCATATTCATTTATATCCAGTATGCTTCTTTTTTCCTTCATTACTTTTCTTTTTTTACTGACTGTAGCTGTTCCAATTTCCCTTGCAGAAAACTAACTGTAAGATACTATGTGTCACCTCAGGATACTTACTAATTTTAATAAGTTTGTGTTTATCATCTCTCCTTTATTGCTTCACCCAGGATATTCTGTCTTCTTCAATAATTCATCACACTCAGATGCTACAGTTTTATTAGCCTGAGATGTAACACAATTAGATTATTAACCTCTGCTTTAAGACTACCCAACAGCTGCCTCTCCAAATAATCATGTTATTCAAAAAGAAGGGACCAACACACCCTCAGGCCAATTTGGCCCTTGGGTAATGTTAATTGGGTCAACAAGGTTGTGTCTCTGCTATAACTGAGAGCAGAATTTGTCCCTATGCAAATGTACCAATTAATCTGGGTTTACATGCCTATTTGCTTTGTATTTGTAAATACATTTTCATGTCTATGAGTGCCTGTGCTAAAGTTCAGTTTACCTTTTCAGCTGCAAAATTTGGGGTTAGAGAGCACCAGCTCCAGTCCTCCCCAGAAGTTTCATCAAGAAAGCCAGAATAGGCACTATTTGGTAGACTAGAGACACTTCACAAACTCTATATATTTCTTGTGATACTGACAGCATTGTGCTGCATACAGTGTACCTTCCATGCAATAAGCCTACTGGATTCATTCCTACTTTTGGGCAGCCCTTTGTCACAGACTCACATTTAACAAGGTTTCCTCAAAAGAAAAGAAAAAAAAAAAAAAAAAACCAAAACACTAAGAGCATTCTATAAGAATCTTCACAAAGTTACTGGGGGAAATAATAGGCATTCCTGTGGGACTGTTCATCGCCCAATTCTTCCTAAGGGTATCCAGAAAAAAACAGCTTGCATTAGAATTAGCTCTTACTGGTCAGAAAAGAGAATGACCAAGTTCAATTCTCTGAAAAATGTCTATTCAATTATTGGCTGAGGCACAAAATAAAATTTAAAAAAATACAAACAAACAAAATAAAAACAAAGTTAGAAAAGAAATGGAGAGTAAAGGAGAAGCACCATTATGTTAGTGAATAAATGAATGCTGTATCCACACACAAAAAGTATTACTCAGTGCTTGCTTTAGTTCCAATATTCCTGAACTAAATTTCTTTGGTGGCCAGTCAGAGAGATCTAGGTTACATAGATCATGGGCTTGATGCAGAATATCAACTCTGTTGTTATCATCGTTTTATATACTAAGATCCCCCACAGAAATGCTTGATCAAATCTCAGATAAATGTTTCCAAAGGAGGGTGTTTGTATAACTGCATCTTAACATCTGTGTGCCACCAAATCAGATAGTTTTGTAATTTGAGAAATAGTCCTCTGTGTAACACAGTTCATACCTGCTTAGTGTGCTTCATCTGTCGCTGATAGTTTACCATCTTTACATGGTTTAGATTTAGCTGCTGAACATGTTTTCCAGATTACAATGCTGTAAAACACGATCAGTTTGCTGCTTTTATTTTGAATACCAAGCTACAGTAATAATGGTTTAAGTCTTTGGTTTTTCCACTTTTTTCTTTGCAAACTCCTTTGACTGTGGAAAAAAAATCTCTATTATTATTACTCCATTTATGCTACTTTTTAATTGATTGCTTAAGTACTCCATGTTCAATTTAGTTAATTTCATTTTCCATGTTTTCTTTTGAAAGACAGGCATTTTAAACATTTTCAAATATTGGTGCTCTTAACTGCCCAATATCTGTCTCTACTTTCTGATTGTTCTTCCCTCAAAACTCCTCTTTCCTTTTTTCTTTCTTCCTAGATCTGTGTGTTTCACTACTTAATAAAATTTTCTTTCTGTCAAACATTTGCTTACTTTAGACAATTCTTCCTTCCTATGTTCACTCATTGTATATATTACGCCCTTAGGCCTTCACTTTTTTTCCCATTCATTAAAGACTACCTGCATAGATTCCAGCTATCATTTAAAGCACTACAAAACCCACAATTTCCATTTAGCTATTTCCATCCAAATAATTCAAGCAACTCCTAAGCAACATGTCTGTGATGTCAAGTTGGCCATAAATTCTTTTAGTGCAGGTCTTTTAATTTACTCATGTTGGTAATGCCACTCACTTTATTAAAAAAATGCAAAAAAATTTAAGAAAAATATTTAACCATCTTCTCCATTAAACATGTAGTCATCCAACACAAGTATTTCCACCACATGCACTACTTTGTTGTTGCTTGGTGCTGTTCCTGGTTACCAGGGCTCTTTAAGAGCCCTGGTGGAGTCCAAGCTCTACGTTGTTTACAAACACAAAAGAAAACTACAATCCTGGCTGAAAAAATGTCTTGCAGTCTACAGGAATCAACAGATGGAAAGAGCCAGATGAAGCAGTACAGGCAACAAAGATACTGTCTTACTATCTTAAGCAATGGTCTGCATGTCAGTAATATAACAATTGCAGATGCTCTTCACAGACTGCTCCAGCGTGGGTCCCTTCCACGGGCTGCAGTCCTTCAGGTGCAGACTGCTCCAGCGTGGGTCCCCCACAGGGTCACAAGTTCTGTCAGAAAACCTGCTCCAGCGTGGGCTCCTCTCTCCACGGGGCCACAGGTCCTGCCAGGAGCCTGCTCCAGCACGGGATTCCCATGGGGTCACAGTGTCCTTCAGGCATCCACCTGCTCTGGCATGTGGTCATCCCCAGGGTGCAGGTGGATATCTGCTCCACCGTGGACCTCCGTGGGCTGCAGGGGGACAGCCTGCCTCACCATGGTCTTCCCCACGGGCTGCAGGGGAATCTCTGCTCCAGCGCCTGGAGCACCTCCTCCCCCTCCTTCTTCACCGACCTTGGTGTCTGCAACAGTTTCTCTCTTCTCTTCCGACACCTGCTGCCAATTTTGCTCAGGTTTTTCTTCCCCTTATGTATGTTATCACAGAGGTGCTACCACCATCACTGTTGGGGTTAGCCTTGGCCAGTGGTAGGTCCGTCTTGGAGCCAGCTGGCCTTGGCTCTATCGGACATAGGGGAAGCTTCTAGCAGCTTCTCACAGAAACCACTCCTGTAGCCCCCCCCAATACCAAAACCTTGCCACACACACCAAACCATGACTGGTTAGGAATACCATGAGTATTCTTCATGCTCAGTAAACTGTGAAGTAATCTCAGTGCAGAGGCGTCATATGTTCCTGAAACTCTACCAGGTCTTAGGAATCCATATGCTTCTCCTATTCTGTAGTCCAGAAAAGAAATTACTTTTTTGCAAATCACAGTTCCACAAGAGTTAGGTTCATTTGCTGAATTTTCTGCCTGCAATCCCATGGTGGTTCTTTTCACAGCAATTTTTTTCTTCCCCTCATCATGACCCCAGTATTAGCAGCTAGATAGCAGCTTGTTGTGTGTGCAGGTCATGGTCCGACAAATTGTATCCTATGGTTTCAGACAAATGTCCTTCAGAGTGTTTGAACTGGCAACACTGTTCTGATATTCTAACAATCAGAAACAATTCCCCTGATGATCTGTTTTGTTTTTATTTTGGGAGGGCCTTGATGTCATTTAACATTTGAAGCTTACAAGGGCCTTCTTTCATAATGGGATTATGTGTGTGATTACTCCTGAGGCTTCTTCCCGGCGATTATCTTTCGTGCAAGTTTGTTAGTTACCTCCATGGCTGAATGGTTTGCTCTGCAGCTGATTGCTTGGGATCACTCTGATGTCAGGCTGTAGTTGATATCTACAGGAATTTGCTGTGTCCCTTTACAGGAGAGCAAACCTTGCCTCCTCCTCTCCCCATTTGGAATGACTAAGAAGAACCCTCTAACAGAGTTCGCAGAGATTTCCTTATCCATTATGCTGCACTGCAGGTTTTCCTGTAGGACGGGTGCTCAGACTCACCTCTCTCCGTTTTTAGTCAAACCATCTGTAACAACAGCAGAAATTTGATTAAATAGCTGAGAGTGGGGAATGACTGCTGTTTGTTTAGTTTTCTGGCCTGTTATACTATTTCCTGCACAACTTTATTCTTGTTTCCAAGACACGTAATACACAGCACAGCACGATCATGTAAGCACAAACAGTTTTCCCACAAGATGTTCTACTGGTATCTCCAAAAGGTCCAATCTGCTTGCTTTCAACTTCTTCTGTGTTTGGTTGTGCTGAAAGAATTCAGCACCCTCTAATTCTGGCCTCTAAAATCTCAACTGCAATAGAGAAATTCTTGAACAAAAATAATTTTGAGCCTCACACCAGCTGCTGTCAGGACTTGGAAATGTGTATGAGGTGGCCATATGGCAGCTGCAAACTAGAACTTACTCATCTGACCAGTAACTGTAAAAGACCAATACCCCACACCCCCAAGCTCTAGAGGCTCTGCTTCATTCATTCTGCTCCCAGCACTGTTATCTAGAGTCCAGCCATACCATAGGCAAGTGTAAATGGAGCTTCCAACCCTCTCTTAACTTCCTGTGGATTGGGACCTAAAATATACCACTAAGCCAATACTGGGAATGTCTTTTCTACCACTCTCCACACTTTGAAATCCATCCACAAGTCTAGGTGTTTCACACGGTGTCAGATCTTTGTTTTCTTGTAAAGTTGCTACCTAAATAGTAAGGTCTTTTGTATCATGCAGAGAAGAACAAGAAAGAACATTCCTTTAATTTGACACCTTTTTCTCTTGAGATCTTTTTATGGCCCAGGCAGTGGAGCATTTTGGAGTAAGACCTTATAGTAGCCTTCTACTACTTAAAGGGGGTCTACAGGAAAGATGGAGAGGAACTCTTTAACAGGGAGTGTAGTGATAAGATGAGGGGTAATGGTTTTAAACCGAAAGAGGGTAGATTTAGATTAGATATTACAAAAAAATTCTTCACTGTGAGGGTGATGAGGCAATGGAACAGGTTGCCCAGAGAAGCTGTGGCTGCCCCATCCCTGGCAGTGTTCCAGGCCAGGCTGGATGGGGCTTTGAGCAACCTGGTCTAGTGGAAGGTGTCCCTGCCCATGGCAGGGGGGGTTGGAACTTGATGGTCTTTAAGGTCGCTTCCAACCCAAACCATTCTATGATTCTATGATCCAAGTACTTTTTTTTTGAAGCTGATTCCATTTTTATCATGCTTTTTTCCCTCTTTTTTTATGACACAGCCTTATTAAACTTGATCTCAGCCCTTACTATAGTAGCTGATGCACTATCAAGGAGAAAAGAGTTCTTAGGCAGCCATACTATCATGACAAAAATCAACCTTAGTTTTTAAGCCACGTTCATTGTCGCAGTTCTGAAGTTCAAAGAAAATGGCTAGACAGATGCAGCTAAAATCTTGGTCATACAGTCTATAGCACAGACTACGAAGAATAGTTTTTCTTGTGCTTTCATATTTTGAAGTAATCATTTTATAGTGCCTGCAGAGTTATCTGAAGAACTATCTTAGGGCATCATCTCTTGATGCATGACTACAATAAAACATAAGTTTAGTTTATGAAGTAATACCATTTTTTTTAGATTTAGCAGTGTCACACAATCTAAACACAGTGACCTCACAGCAATTCTTAATTTGCCAGGTGCAGTTTGGAAGGAATCTTCTCATTAAAATGACATCTACTTTCATTGGAGTCCTGATTACTAATATGTGCCTAAAGTTTCCTTCAGTAACGTGGAGTATGTGCAGCACACTGACATCTTTACTGAGAAAATAGCTGAGCCAGTTGGAGGCATGTCTGCACTCGGAAAGGTCAGCCAATGTGAAGTGTAACAGCTATTATTTTGGGCTTTCAAAGACTGGGAAGTCTGTACACTGTTTTTTCCCTTCTCTCCCTAGAGAAAGGATAAATACCAAATGGGCCCAGCTGAGATCTGTAAACTTAACAGCTAGAGATGGGGAATAAATGATCTCAGATCAGCAGTCACCACAGATTTTTGCTTCAAGACTGTTTTAAGGGCACCTCTTCATGTAGGCCTGTTTTCCTTTCTCTTTTTCCCCTCAGGAATATTCAGCTATGGGATTGTATGTGGCCTCTTGCCCTGCATTTAAAATCATCTTTCTTTTTAATTTTTGTATTAGAGAAGTAGCTTTACATTCCTTCTATGTCTCCATTTGCAGCCTTGCTTGTAGAGGCTTTCTAGCTATTACCCTGAATTAACACATCTACCCCAGTCAAGCCCAGAGTCTGGCCTCAGTCTGAGTCTGTGGTAGCTGTGACTGCTCTCAAGATTCTATGCACATCAGAACACAAGATGTGTCTTCCTACATTCACACTACTTATATTTGTTGAGCCTTCAAGTGCTCCTGTCACAAGGCAAATCTTGAAAGGTATAGTGGAGGCTGGGCACTTTCATTATCTCTTGCTATTCAAGAAAAATGTTACAGTAGATGGTCCTGAGTCATCATTTTGGCATGCCTTGATGCAGATATTCTCATAATGCTTGCAGCAGTAGTTTACTATGGAGACATTATTTTAGCTGTACATTTGCTTGTAAATGCAGGCAATGTATGTAATGTTGAACCAGGTTTGCAGATGGGATGGAGAGCTTTTGTTCTTTTTCAATTGGGTGAACAATCCAGATGCAGAAGGTTCATTTTTGTGTCATTATTTAGATACAACTTCCAAGAAAATGAATAAGGAATTAAGATTTTGCTGTGTAAACTACACCTCCAAGATCCAACAAAGTGCCATGAAGAAAAAAATCAAGTTATTATATCCAGGTAAGCAAGGTATATTCAGTCTGAGAGAATGAATACATTAATGAGTTTAGGCTGCTGCCAATAATCCCCTTTAGCTGTGTCCACAGTGCTCCAAACTGGACACTGACTTGCAGCACAGCTTTGTTTTGTTCAACACTTTTGCAAGTACTGAAATAAAGGATCTTCTTAAGGTCTGACCTTCAAATTTGTCCCTTTGCCACTACTGAGATACAGCTGAAGAAAATATGTTTCAGGGAAGGTATTTCCGGAAGAGAAAGAAAATTCATGTTTCAGTCTACAGTGGAAAAGATGTTCCTGATTTAGTGGCTTAAAACTAAGTTTTTCATTCAATTCTTCAACATTCTGCCTGTATAGTACTGCCTACTTGAGACTTTTAACTAGAAAGTTCTTGTATGACACGAAGACTACTGTTGACTCAATAGAATTATCAATATACTTAACATTAAGCCTATGTATGAATGCTGTTGGGCAGGGATGTCAATATCTTAGCTCTTGAAGATAAGCTTTCAAGCAGAAGCAAACAATGATAGAGGTAAGCAAGGGCTTAACTGCTACTTGCCTATTATAGGGGGTTTCTACCCTATGTCACCACCAAGCTGGTATTTCATTCAATTTCATTAAGTTTTGACACACAAGCTACCCAGTGACTTTTCTTTTCTATCACCTGGAAGCCATTGCATAAAAGGCATTTCTTCTGGGATTGTCATCACATGAAGGGAGCAGAGGTTATTGCCGTTAGCACAGATAGCTTCCAAAGGAGCAGGAAACCAAGACAGCTGTGGTTTCCAAATCCCCCACAACCATCCCTAAAACTGTTTGACATGTTGAGGGAAATGGCATGCACTTTTCAAAGGCACAGACTCTTGTACTGCAGCAGTGGAAAATTTCTCTCTTCATAGTGCACAGGTAGTTGTTATGAAGCTAAATACTCACAATAACTTCCTGAAACAATTACACTGTGTCATTGTTACCAAGGGACTTCAAGGATTGCAAAGAATAAGAATGAAAAAAAATTGCTCAAATGCAAGCTCAATCACTTTTTATACAAAAGCACCCTCAGGAAGAACGCAATTTATATTCATATATATTTTTTATCTATTATTCCTTAAGCTTGAGGGATGTTGGAATACTACATTTTTAGTAGACTTGCAATTGCTGGAGAATTTCAAAACACCCTGTGATTATATGCTACAGGGCCGACAGCTGACTTGCCAAACAGCCATTTGGCATTTAAGTCCTTCCAGTACCTAACAGGGGCCTACAGGAAAGATGGGGAGGGACTCTAACAGGGAGTGTAGTGACAGGACGACGGGTAATGGCTTTGAACTAAAAGAGAGTAGATTTAGATAAGATGTAAGGAAAAAATTCTTTACTGCAAGGGTGGTGGGACGCTGGAACAGGTTGCCCAGAGAATTTGTGGATGCCCCATCCCTGGAAGTGTTCAAGGCCAGGTTGGATGGGGCTTTGAGCAACCCGGTATAGTGGAAGGTGTCCCTGCCCTCCCCATGGCAGTGGGATTGGAACTAGGTGATCTTTAAGGTCCCTTCCAACCCAAACCATTCTATCACACAATGATTCTATGATTGCAATGCTCCTGGCAACGCTATTCTCCCTTTGTGGCAGAAATTCAGGTGCTTGTCTTCAGCTGCAATTAGCATTTCATGTTCAGAATAGGTTCTGGGTTCTCTCTTTCCCTCCCTCTACCCTTCTTTCTCTCTTTTTAGGCCTATTAATACAGTCAGAACACTGCATAAATTATCATTTCAGCCAGGTCAGAAAGCAGGTTTCTTTCCACATTATTTGATGTTATAGAATTGCTGATCCCTTTTCTATTAAGAAAGGGCATAGCAAACTTCCCAAACTCAGAACCTTAGAAAGATATCCAGGAAGTACTGGCAATGTATACATAAGAAAAAGTGAAATTAATATTTATGTAACTAGCAGGGCAACATTATTATTTCCAATAATGGAGTGACTAAAAATAAAATGTTGCAGAGTCTTAAAGCCCAGATTAAATATATGTTATAGATACACAGATATAGTAAAAGTGACAACTGTTTCCTCCTTACAACTTCTGAAAATTATTACATAGAAAATGTACAGAAAAAAATAACTATTTTTTTGTTGTTCATATGTAAAAAGAGAACCAGTAGATGGCAAAATAAGCATCTGCATTATCCGTATATTTGTCTGTGGAGATATTACATGGACCCTTGTAACTTGTGGACCCGGATTACTTTCTGGTCTAGCAAGAGCTGACATGCCACTTCAGGGTGACCAGAAATGTCAAGTGTGGTTCTGCCGAACAAGCTATTTTGTACTGCAGTGATATATATTACAAGGCATACCATGTACATGGATGTCAGAGCTGTTCAAAGTTACCATTTGGATAGGCACTAACTAACTTGAGAAGTTCCACTCAAAATCTTGTGTGCGTTCTTGGAAGTTTCATACCCCATATCAACTTACTAAAACCTTACCAAAATCAGTTACACATCTAATTCAGTATGAGTCACCTAAAGCACTTTAACTAGATGGCACTTAACAATAATCAGGGAAGAACATGTCTAATCAGAAACTCAGGACAGCATTTTACTGTTTGCTGGTCTGACAGCATAGTCTAGAATATTTTACTGCTCCTGACAGCACCTGTATCTTGTAACTAATGATTTCCTAAGTCTAGGCAAAACACAATAAACTTAACACCATCTTGATTTCTTCACCACTTCAATTCTTACTTTATTTTTAATGGCTCCAGTTTTGGAAAAGCTGATGAAACCAGTGCTTTATAGAGAATGACTGTTTGAAATACAGCTGTCAGATGTAAAGGAGAGACTACTAATGTTAAGAATTAGTTTTAAGGTGTGATCAGACATAAATAGCCAAGAAGATGTGGAGAGACTTAACCACCAATCTTCTGTAGGTTTTATGTATCCTACTTTGAACCAGTTTGTTTTGGTTAAAGATTGGACAGTTACATGGATTCTGTGGAGCACTGGTCTGATTTAGTATGGTGGTTCCCACATCCATTTTCCTGGATAATTGGAAGGCTGAGAATAGAAATTGTAATAGTTCCTGGGGATCTGTATAAAAGCAAACACAATGATGTATGACATAACAAATGAGGGCCCCTTCTAACATTTCAAATAATAATTGCATTTTTCTTGCAGAATGGGATTCTCATGTAGAATACAAGAGATCAGACAGAATCTAAGAAATATTAGGGTATTTTTAGAGAAATTAAAAAATACTTCAAAAAAGAAACAATACAGTAATAGCAATGGTTTAGCATTGACATTGGATCAGGCAGAGATATTTTTTGTTAGATTCTATAACCTTCATCCAAAAAAATCCCTGTTGAAATTGATGTCAGTATGAATAAGGACTACTGCAGGGTCATTAGTAATAGTTCCACTATCTTGATTCTTTTCGGTAGACACTGTGCATCAATATGAAGCCTAGACATATTCAATAATTGCCCAGAGTACTTCTATTCAGGATGTTCTTTATTCTATTCCCTTTTCAAAGTGCAAGTAACTAGATAATCATGTAAAGCTGAAAGACCAATAAGTAATTCTGTCATATCTGTCATCTCCTGGGTTGACATTTTCATGGAATGATTAGCATGATTCCTGAATATATTATTTCTGTGAACAAATTACAAATCACAAATCAAAAGCAAATAAAACCATACCAACCATTACACAACAGTACCTGAAAAACCTGCAAGTTGGTTCCTGCACTTTCCCGTCTGAAAAGCCTGCTGCTGCCCATGGCTTGCATCAGCAGCACTGTGTGTAACAGTAAGTATGGGAGGCAGGAGAGGAAAATATTGAAGTCATATTTCCTACAAAA
Source organism: Haliaeetus albicilla (assembly GCF_947461875.1). Lineage (NCBI taxonomy): Eukaryota > Metazoa > Chordata > Aves > Accipitriformes > Accipitridae > Haliaeetus > Haliaeetus albicilla. The sequence continues at coordinate 5,625,495 of NC_091516.1, forward strand.
AAACAAGACTGTGCCCTCACAGCCACTGAGGTTCCCCTTATACTGATGAGGATACATTGATCTAAAGGCATTTAAAGACAAAAGGAGAATCCATCTATACTATTCTTCTAGGTAGTGTGGCAGCTGTATTTTCTTTGCATTGCCAGGAAATGAAACTTGAATTCATATCTAAGTACTTTCCTGCAGACAAGGCACATGATGTGATTGCAATTGGAGCACTGAGGTTGTTTAAAAATGAGGGAAGAATGCTGAATTAGCAAAGCTGACATGCACACATTCTAATATACACACAACTGAGGGTTTAGGGTAGATCTCAGTTCCCCCACTGCCATTCCAGGGTAATGCAATGCCACTGAAGTGCCAATCCACTGTTTTCTTTTGTTTGGTTTGGTTTTTAAATCTACAACTCAGAAAGTTTCTTGCAACAGGTAAAGAAGAGGAAGCACAAACTACTGTAACTGCAGTCAGTTTCTGTGATGTAAAATGTGGCAGAAATCAATTAAGAATAAGCATACTTCTGAACAATCTTTTCTGTTATAGATTGTAGAGGAACTGACATGAAAAGAAGTAAATGGGCCTGGCTATTTACAATATAGGTCTCCACCTTTATATTACACTTTAACTCATTTCTCAAAGAGACATATTTTGACGTGGCTGCAGCGAAAAAAAATGTCAAAAAATCCCATGAATTCCCAGTTATTTTAATAAGATTTAGAACGGGTACCATGAACATGGGAGTGAGGACAGGCTAAACTTCCATAGTACACACTGCCTCTCTTATAGTGTTACTTCTCTCTGTCCTTCCTTTCCTTGCCATTTTTAAAATGTAAGCACATAGCTTTTGGATCCATCACGGTGAAAATTCACCCTTTGCATTCATCTGTTGATCTCTTCAAAGCCCAGATAATACTGAACAACTGTGTCCATACACACTTGAATAATGTTATACATAAAGCATTTCAAAAGGTAATGGAGGACACTAAATATCTTTGCTTGCTTATTGTGGCTGATGTGCAAATTTGACCATGGCAAAGGTAATCATAGTTATTTCAGAGTGGTTAGCAGACCACAAATAAATGTTAGCAGAAATTCTAACCTTTCCATGTTCAAGTAAAAAACCTCAATAAATTATTTAAAGGAACACCAGCAGCAGCTCAGACATGAGATTTTTCATTTTTAAGTTCATGTCAAAGTACTTTTGAAGTGTGCATCACTATTGTAGGTTCATCATAGTTGAAAATGACAATGTAGTAATAGCATTATATGAAGTTCGGGAATTTACGTAGGCTAGGATTTGATGTCAGTGTTACCTTAACCATATTCTTGCTTCTAAGCATTTTGTTATTGAGGAAGTACATTTGACCAGCTTCATCTCTTGACATCTGAACATGCGATCTAGATTTTTTAGTTTAATGTTACAAGGGATGCACCACTTGACCAAGTAAATGCTGGTGAACAAGGCAAATGGGAAGTCAAAGGGATAGCCTTAAGTCTCAAAGACACAAAGTATCTTTTCAAGCTGTGGCAACATGATTTTTCCCTATCTCTCAATTAGCAAAGTAGTATGGGTGGTGGAATATACGAAGGACTAATTTCACTCATCACAGAAAGGCAGCAAACTCTCCGTTTTTAGCAGCTTTTTAACAACACGGAGGAACACTGTACTACTTTGCGTCTTTTGGGTTTTTTCATCCATTCATCTTTTATAAAGGGAAACGTTTGCTTTATCCACTGTAAGTATATAATCTCACCTATGATTAATGTCCAAGCAAGATCTATATTTTCTGTAGTTCATTTGCACTACTTTTTAGGTTGAGGAGACATTTAGCAGAAATAAGGAGATGCTGCTGGAGTGTTTTCATGTATCTTAAAATATTTTACTCACTACTCCAGATCTCTTTAATTTTTACAATGTTTCATACAGCTTTTTAGTTATAAAATACCTATTCTGCCTGTGCTTCATTATCTCACTTTCTATTCTTTTATCCTGTTCCCATGCTAGTTTAAATGAAGCTTTTACTATTCCTCTCCTTTTATATCAATCTGTTTTAATAGTTTAATATTTGAATGAGTTTACCCATTATAAATAAAAAATGGCTGATTTTATTACTGGTGTATATCTTGAAGACAGAGATTTTGTATCGCAAAAAAATATTTCTCTATTAAGGAAAATATCTAGAGGACCTTCCTGTCCAGCTGATGAACAGCTTCTGATAAGCCTTATATTTCTTCCTCTTTTCCCATTCTCTCCTGGGTGCAAATGGTTGTCTTCTATGGAAAGTCCATTAGTGTTCCCATACCTGTATTATTACCACAGTAAGCCAGCTGAATGTAAGATCTTATCTCCAGTCTTATATTCAGTTTGCCACAGCACGTAGCACAGCAGACAACATATAGAACAAGCCTCAAGGGCTTTCTCATAACCACTATTCTTCCACATCAGGAAGACTTCTCAACTTCAACATTAAAGACATTCTGCAGTTGCTTTGTGCAGTCATGTCAGAGTCTGGAGTTCTGACCCAAAAGGCACTGCTTCTTAAGCGAGATATTTTGAACAATAGCTGGGTATTGACTTCTATTCCTTAGAGTGATTCTGGTTATGAATTTTTAAGGAGTCTTTACTGATGCACAGAAGTATGTATGTCCCATTGAACACTAAAATAAATTGTATTTTTTAGATTGGGGATACGGCAATAGCTGTTGTAACTCCTGACAGAGTTCCCTTGTCTTATGCTTTCCAGTTAATGGAAGCCAGGAAGCACTTGTAAAAAATGTAGCATTTCCTGTGGTCTGTGAACTGTTATTGAATCCAAGTTTTACATTCCAGTATATCGCTGTTTAAAGCTTGGTAATGGTCTAACTGAACAGAGCCAGTCTCCTGCTCAGCAGTGCAGTATTTTTGTACAAGTAGCTGGGAGGGGTCCAGGAAGCTCTGGAGGTGGGAGGGAGCCTGGGAAATGTCAACGGGAGTTTTAGCAGGTTGGAATAGTTCAGTGGAGGTCAGGGTAAAGAAAAAGGCTGGGAAGGCTTGAGGGAGCCTCTGGGTGCTCAAGATGCTGACAGGGGACAGTAGGATTTCAGAATGTCTCCCTAGAAGAATGACGAAGAGCAGAAATGAGTGAACTGGGGTTTCAGAGAATGAAGTGGGCTTTGTAGGAGTTTCAGAGAACACTGCAGGCAGCATTCAGTGTTCAGCATTATTCACTGTGCCTCAGGCTGTCCATCAGAGGGACAAAAGTTGTGAATTAGGTAATATATTACTATAGGCAATAATGCACTAAAACTAATGTTGCTGGTTAAGACATTTGCTGATTGTTTTCCTAACAAATTTGTTGTTCATACTGGAATTGAACTTTATCTAGCAAGTGAGCATAGAAAGTCCTAGATTTTATAACCGAGGCTAAAGGAAAATGAAGTTGTATGTGAAATGAAGATAACTAAGTAATGAAAAATATCTTTGTTTATAAAAGCCAACTCTCCTGCTAGCAACCAAAACAAGAGTTAGTACAACTCAGCAGGTACTCACAGTGACATTATATTCCTCTCCTAAGTTATAGTCTTGATCCAAAAGCCCTGTTGGGGTAGAGGGGAGAGGGAAGGGACAGATTCCCTAGATGCCAGCAATCTTGGTATCAGGCCTACTATATTGTTTTATTTTTCTGGGAATCCTACTGACAACAGAGAGTGAAGAAGAAATATTGAAAGAAAAAGAAGTTTGGCTATTGTGTTGGTTTACCTGGAGACATACTTAGATTTTCATAGCAAAATTGGAGAGAGACAAACCCACAGAGGCCATCAATAAATATACCCCACATTAATGTCACTGATTATTAAAGTTGTCTAAGAATCTGGCCTGAGACCACCCTGAAGTATCAAAAATATTTGACTTACTATAGACACTATTGTCATTCTAACAGTAATGATAATAGAGTCATTTTCCTCAATTTATTTAATGGATTTTTGTCCTTTAACTCTCTGCTTCATTGACATCTACATTTTAAATGACATTATGTATTATTATACTCGAGTAGTATATTTATGGTTTAAAACAGCTAAAAATAAATAGATACTTCTATTTAGAAAAAATAATCCCAGCATTCAACACTAAATCTTGCCACTCCAGCTTATGTGAGCTGTCATTACTCTTAATAGCAGCAATGGTCCTGCTCAGGTTAAAAAATCTTGTCTTTCTGATAGATTAAAGCACTTGTTATATTTCTCCTGCTGCACAACCCACACACTGGCTGTTTCTTTTTTTTTTTTTCCTGGTTCACAGAGCATCTGGGCTCTGAATCTTCCCTGGGGCCAGAAAGGAAGCATTACTGTTTCTCCTCGCAGCCTGGCACATGTTCCTTCACAGAACAGGCACTCCACAGCCTTCAGTCAGTGCTTGCCTCCCTACTCAGCTGAAACAAACTCCTCCTCATACAGTCCACCATGCCAGCACTTTGCATTTACACTGTAATAAGCAGGGGCATGAGGTAAGTATAGAAAAAACCTTGTTTAGGATTCTAAAACAAAAGTATATTTATACATAATTTACATTTAATTTATATTTTAAAAATCTGACAGTAACCCATTTCTGTGCCTTCTTTCCACACCATGCTAAAAAGAAATTTGGAAAAAACAAACCAAAACAGTTGAGTGATACAAGACAGGCAGGATGTCACCATGCATATGGCATTTGCCCAGAATTCTGGGTCTCTCCTCTCTCTCTCTGCTTTTCCTCCCCTACCTCTCCCCTCGCCTTCCTGCTTCTTCTTCCTCAACTCTCCATCTGTCAAACAGGAACATCTGAACATTTACATCATATAACATCCCCACCTCTTCCCTTTCCTGACCCAAGCATGTACTGTGGATCACAGAGTCATTGCTGATCCAACCAGACTCTGGTTCAGAAAGCCTTACATCAGCCCTTTTGCCTGACTTGGGGATTTTCCATTCTGCAAAACTATCTTTGCAGAGAAACATGGTTGGCCTAGTTCACCAAATCTTTAGCCATCTGTTGTCCCAAGGCATTTCCTCTAGATTAGACAATTTTAAGTCTTAATGATTGACTTTTATAGGCACATATAAGAGACTTGTCAGTTCATAGTAGATTTAGACATCGAGGCACTTCTTAATATCTCTGTCGTAACATCAGACACAAACTCCTGACAGAGTTCTTGAAAAGTAACAGGTTACTTTAGGAAAAAGGACAAAGGATGGAAGCACTATTCATCTCTGAGCTGAAGGAGAAACAAGGAGAGGGAACACACAGCCTTTCTAACACTCCTACCCAGAAGTATGGTGAATATTCTGCAACACAGACTCCACCCAAAGGAATGGACCTGGGCTTCCACCACTATTGGCACAATGGCTGTCCTCGGGCTTGGTACCTGCACAGTTCCTCATGGGAGACAAAACACTCTCTCCTCTATTAAGAGTCGTAATTTTGGGACAGATAATTAGGCAAGGGACAGAGGTAGAATAGCTTTACATTTTCATTTTCTTTAGAGCTAGCTAAACTAGAAACAGCCTGGCTGTCCTTTAGCTCCTGATCTGTTTCCTTGGGAGCTAAATCCTAGATTTATGATTTCTTCTCATTAAAATGGCCCTCTGTTTTTTATCAGCAACATCTAGAGCTGTGTATTCAGGTTTGAAAAGTTTTACAATGCTATGAGAAAGGGAATGGGAAGACAGGGATTACTACTTTGTTTCAAGTTACTGCATAGCCTTGGGAAGCAAATATAAATGGTATATTACATATTTCTTCATTTAATACACGTATTCTTCACTAAGATGATGCTGCCTGCCCTTACAGTTAGTTTCTGAAACACTTTTAATTACAGCTTCCATCATTCCAACTGTTGCTGTGTTATTTCTGCCAGTGTCCTGCCAGAAGTAAAATTGAGTCTTCAAACAGCAAATAGCATTATCAATGAAGCAAACCACTCACAAAAAAACCATAGCAAGTATATTACTCTCAGAATGAAAAAAAGAGGAGCCAGCATCCTGCATTACAAGGTTGTCACATACAGACAACTCCAGAGAGCTTACTTTCTCTGTTCTTCCAGCAACCAAATTTTATACACAAATGAGACTTTCATGCAGTTTTGTGGTACGTATCTGTCAGTTAGCTCATGGTGAACTCAGCTTAGGCAACACTCAGAGAATTGTTGTATCAGTTCTGTCCCTTGCTAGATCACACGTCAATACAAATTTGGTCAGAACTGCACAGCTAGAAAAATCAACCAGTCCTGTCTCTTGGAGGAGTCACCAGGTCTCCTGGTACTCACGCTGCTCCTTGTTGACAGTGCCTACCGCAAGAAGTAGAGCTGGAGGCTCAGAATTGAAGACATCCCAAATGAAATACCCACTTCCATTATCTCATCCCTCACTCTCTAGCTTCTCAGTATATCTGCATCAAGAGTAGTATACCCTTGTCTAGGTCTCGTACCTGCAGAAGGCATGGTCTTGGTGGAATTGGAGCAACCTTTTATTGTGGAAGGCCTACTCTTACTCCATGTCCACAAGCTACTCCAGGTCTGTCTGTGTGTGACATAGGATTCTCCACACGATGCACTCTGGTATTCCTTGGTTCCTTCAGGTTCTAGGCTGGTGGGATCAGAAATTACATTTTGGAAGTGGCTCTACATAAGGAAGTGGCTCTACATAAGGACTCTGGAAAGAAGGTAACCCATCTGACAGTCCTCGAGGTCCTGTATATCCTTAGGACCCTGTATCATTGCCCATAGCTATCAACTCTAATCCTAAGAGCAAAACTGAGCAAAGCAAGCGGAAAAGCAAAGGCTACAGAAGTGGGAAGACCACCAGAGTAGGAAAAACTGAGGGCGGGGAGATGTACACTTGAAGCTTGCCCCTAAGCACTCTCCTTACTTGGAGGGCATGAAACCAACATGCCAATGGGCATTAAAAAGCTGATTTGATCACTCAGAATCTTGCAATCCATATTCATCCCATTTTGTTACAAGCTCATTTGGGGTCAAAAAGTAGACAGTGAGTGTCACAATTAAAAAGCAACCTCTGCTATTTGGATAGTTCTTAATTCAGGCTAACTGTGGCTGATAGTGCTTCACTCATAGACAAATTCTGCTTTAGGTCAGCCAAGAACATCTGTGGTTCCACTTGCTCCCTTCAACTTGTTATTGTGTGACCTGGACATTACAGCAGAGGTGACTAGGGAGCCCCAGGAAGCATAATTCAAGCAATGACTGACAAAGTTCAGCTTCCAAGGAACATAGAATGGAAGCACACTCCCATCAAAAAAAGTTTCATATGAAAAATCTACCATAAAGTTGCAAAAAAGAAGCAGCTAAAACAAGAAATGGAGAGGGAATAATGTGTCCACAGAAGTGTCTGTTGTGGCATTCAGGTTACTGCATAGATTCTGAAGAGCTTTGTTAAGGTTCCTGGCTCCCAGAAGCTCCCCTCCTGCCTCTTCCCTAGATTTCACTCCTTTTGACTCTTCTGCTACAGGTACTTTTTATTCTAGTTTTCCTCAGTATTCCCAGCACATGGAGACTGGTCTCAGAGATCATCCCACATTCTTCCTCATAGAAGCTCTGGTGTACTCCAGTGTGATGTCAGTCTCCCAGAGGTAGCTGTCCCTTATGGTAGAAGGGGTCTGTTTTGACTCCAGGATGTTCGTTATTGCCTTTGGCTTTCTTCTCAACACAGGGCCTGAATTGATTCAGATAACTAATAACTCCAAAATACCCTATTTCAGCTAGACCGCAAAATGACATGTGTTCCTAAAAGTTACTTTCCATCCAGATATTCTTGCCCACATTGAATTATATCTAAAGTCCCCAGCTGGGATCATGAAAAACACTTGGGAAATGCAAGTTACTATTCTGTAGGGTCATAGAGTTCAGACTTCAGCTCCAACTGAGCAGCAATGTTTTTTTGTCAGCACTGCTGAATCCAGCTGTTGCAGCTGTTTGTTATTGGTACTGAGGTGGACAGTAGCCAGAATCAAAGAAATGGAAGGCCCTTCCACATGCATGCCCTACTGAAGATGTGGGATAAAAGCAGTCTGAACAGAAGTGGTGCTTTTGGTTAACATATCAAAGAAATTGTCACGGGGCAAGGCAAAGTCCAGGTTTCATATGTACTCAAACCATGAAACAGGACATGAATCTAAGCCAATCTATATAAGCGTGACACCCTAAAAAGAGTTTATTAGAATATTTGGCTACAGCTTTGCTCCTTCATCCTTCGTAATCTCCAAGATGCAATTTACAGACAATTAAATTAATCTTTGTGCTAATACCTAAGCACCACATACATTTAAATTTCACTCAGTACAAAAGAATTTCATAGTAGTCTTTATAGCCACCTGAAGAAAAGAGTTAAGATTCATCCCATTGTTTATAATGTTGCCCTCTACCTTAAATATGGATATAATTTTGTGGGATGAAGTTAATAGGAATCAAGTCACATTGCAAGTTGTTTTATTTCTTTTGGATGAAAACAACAATATATGAAAGTCTTTGTAGCAAACATACAAATCAATATGGAAATGTGAGAAAATCTGGTTTAAGATCCAGAAATCTTGAAATGTTAAGTTGCTTCAATAATCTTAAATTAATCATTGATTTATAACCTGTATAGATCCAAACTAAGAAAAACATTTTATATTTGGAATTCAGTCCTGCAGTCTTTGATTACTAAAACAATATTTACTCAAGTGAATAAATCCAATTGATCTGAAAGGACTACTTGCATAAGCAAGAAGTAATGCTTCCAATTATAAATGCTCTGAGAACAAACATTTGTTAATTACACAATAGAAATGACAAGGAAGTATATTGTTGTTGCAAGCTTGGAGGCAAAATGGTTTTTTCTACACTAGCATTGCAAAAATTACCTTGATCTATTAGGAACTTTCTTGCTAAAAGGAAACTAGAGGTCATTACTTGACTCAGCAAAGAGGATTCCCACGCTGCAGTCAGCAGTCAGCTAAAATGTTCTTGTTGCTTTTAAAGTTCATATGCTATTTCAGATCACTCTTTTTGAAGAATCTCAGTATTTTCAACTATGTAGAAAGAGATTATTGAATTATTGTTACAATTCTCTAGAATAAAAGTCCATTTAGAGCTGAAACAAGATCTCTGCTTATTAGCATACCCATGCTCCTAAGGATGTGACTTAACAGAAAGACTGAAGGTTTATGTTCAGACCTGTAGTGAAATTGGCAGAAATAACAAGACCAATTCTTGAAGTTTTGTGGGCTTATTTTTTTACAGTTGGGTGGATTGTTTTGTTTGGGGTTTGGTTTTTTTTTTGGGGGGGAGGGGTGTCAGTCAAAAACAAACAAAAAAAAAGGAGTCAAAACAAACAAACTAACAAATCCCTATAATTTTATATTGCAGTGGTCCTTAAACCCACTGGAATTTCCTATCAATCCCCAGAAGAAATCATCAGGTAATCATCAGCCAAGCTGTAACATATCCAGATGCTTTTCCCTCCACTTTTCTAAGGAAGTCCACCTGAAACAGTGACAGCCAATGCAAGCTATTGAAATAAAACCTAAAACACATCTTTCTTTGCAGTAATACTACAACAGAAACTGACACAGCTTCTGAACATGGGGCACAGCCCATACTTGGTTGCCAGAGTGGAAGCAAGTCATAATTTCCTGAAAGAAATATTGTCTATGGTGCCAATCCTGAATCCCTACTCATATTAAGATGGAGATAGAGGTTTCTTTGTTCGGGGACAGTAGTTTTCTGTTCTATTGGGTGAGAACCCTCACACACAGGTATTTAATCTCTGAAACGCACACTGATTTCTGAAAATCTGTCAGAGACTGTAATGATACATGAATCCCCGTACTCCAGTCAGAGAGTGACATGATGAACACATCAATAGGAGTTTCCTACAATACAGTTCTCTGTGGAACTATTCACAGAGGGAGTAAGAAAATATTTACCAATCTAAAATAATATTGTAGAAGAGCCATTGGCAGTTTTCAAGGAAAACAAAGGACATGGCTGTCACCAATAAGATTCCTTTATCTCTGAGGAGAACTCCTCTAAGGGACTGGGTTAGTCTGGGGTCAATATTTACATGTATATTTACATTTATAGTTATATTTACAATATTTACATTTCCTGAAGGCAAGGGGAAGATTCATACTGTTATAATAGGGGCTAGAGCTTTGGGGTGTAACTAATCTTACTAAGTATAGCCATCCATATGTTAGATGGCTAGTTCAATTCACTATTTAGGCTCCTTCTGCATACACTTCCAAGAGAGAGCTTCTCCAGAGCATAGGTTCTCATAACACCTATTGTAAGGAAGAATCAGTTCCTGGAGAAACTCTCCCTCTTCTTTAAGTATAGAGGAAGCCTAAAAAGCTAGCTTTCACCACATTCTCAGATGTCAAAAATTAGATAAAATCAATCCCATTTTTGGCAAAATATACATTGAACCATTGAGTCAGTTTGAGGCTGAACAAACCTGAGGATTAAGGAATGTAGTATTTTACCATATCAGTGTCAGAAAAATCTTTTCAGATCTATCCAAGAACTGAAGCAGAAAAGACAATATTGCAAATTCTTGATGTTAAATTAGGAAATTCCTTTAATTCCAGTTCAGTTCTCCTGCTTAGCTGCTTGAAAACCTCTCAAATTCTCCTACAGTACATCATTCTAGGGTAATCCAGCTTCCTACCACCCATGGATTAAATTATAGCTGCAGGCAAAACCTCAGCAGCTACACTTTTTATATTGTCTCATCTTCAGCCTATTTGTCCAGCTAGAAATCTGACAGTAAATAAGAGCTCTGTTTTTATTTTATAAATCACTGCAGCTCTACTCCTGGATGACAACCAATGAAATGTTTTTGCATCCCTGAATGCTGAAGCACCTGGGAAAAGCTGTGAACTGTTTTTATCCTGAATGCTCAAATGTGGAGTTATTCACACAGTGCTTTTTTAATGGTTAACAGCATGTGTTGTATCATTTCAAGAACTTGCCACATCATTTATTTTGGATGGGAGGTTCACTCACATTGTGTTGAAATCATGTTAGTTTATTCAAGGTCATGCATTGTTTAGATACTTTCACTTCCAATTTAATTAACTTGAACAAAAAGAAACACACCCAAACTTATGAACAATTTCCAAGAAAACATTAATCAAATTTTGATACTGCAAAAGGATTTGAAGAGGAAAAAAAAAGTGCTCCAAAGCTAGGGAACTAGAGGAGGGGGAAACAAGCAATAAACAAAAATGCCCATACATATCAAATCATGATCTAGCTAATACTAACGGATATCTTCCCAATAACAACAATGGTAACACTTCCATATTACATACAAACATAGAAAGTTAACAAAAGGTAGACTTCAATTCCCCTATCTTTAACTATTTAAATGTTATATTCTTAGCCTAAGACAGCAGGTAGGCTCCCTCTAGAGTTGATGAAGAAAAGAAGGTACAGGAGAGCTACGGTAGCCGTTCTGAGAAAAGTAAGACTAGATATGGGTAGGGGGGTACTTCATTTCACTGACTGTAAAACAAGCCTTGACAAATGGCTTAGATTAGACAAACACATTTTAAATGTAGAAGATGTATCTTACCACAAAATGCAGTGTCATGACTTACTAAGGAATCCTCTCCAATACTGAGTTTCAGGGTCAGGTCTCTTTAGAAATGTAACAGAAATTAAGATCAAAAACCCTGTACTTGATATGCACTGTATTGGCACTAGATTTCATCCAAGGCTGAATCTAATTAATTTGTGTCTGGCTTTTAGATTTTATGTCCCTTTTCCAGCCTTCAAAGGATCATATTTTTATTTTACTTGGTTGCATATGAGAATTCTTGGTTTTGTCAAATAATTTTATCAGTTCAGATAAAAATTAACCTAGATAAGACTTTATAACAAACAGTGCACATTTTAGAGATAATTGATTCTTAAAAGGTAAAGAATTACTTAACTGTTCAATAGAATGAGGACTTTTAAAACCTAAACTGTCATTTTGAGGAAATAAGATAAAAAATGTTATCTGACTCAGTAAAAAACAAAGCCAGTGAAATTTCATTAAAATTATTTTATCTCTTATGGGAGATATTGTACACACTTAATTCAGGAAACCAGTTTTTATATTCCAAGCAGTATGAAAAGCTTGAACTATCCAGTATATGAGGAGCATGAGATGCAAATACGATTGTTCAGTGGTCTGTCTGAGAAAACAAATTCCACCAAACTTCAAGACACTCTCTGCACTGACCTCTACACATTCTTTTAAATCTACCTATCTATCATGTAAAACTCCTCAGAGATTGTTATTTAAACAAAAAAGATTAAACCCTGACCCTCCATTTGTCCAAGATAACTAAAATCCTTGTAAATGTTAGACCTGGGATAAAGAACTGTGATTTCAGAGGTATCATACAATGTATTGTCAGGAAAAGGCGTGGATAGCTCACATACGAAATTTCCTGAAAACAATGTTTACAAGGAATTTGCTTTGTTATAAAGCTTTTAAATCCATTCCATTTTTTATTGAACACTGTTCTTTGGGGAATATACAACTCCCAATGTATTTGCTTCCTACAGCAAAATATAGTATACGGGTTTTCCCCCACATATTTCTGTTACGTTGCAGATAGAATTTAAGCTAGTATGAAAATTTGCATTGCCTTTCATAAGTGGGAACATATCATCTATTAATTATTATAGCATCTGCTTTTATCCTGACCTCTGTAACAGGAAATAGAGCACAAGTGACCCAATAAAGTTGGTGATAAATAAATAACAGCTTGCTTTCTTGCTACTGTGTTGGCTTTTCTGCAGTCCTGGATAGCCTGTGCCACAATATAACTCACACAGTCCCGCTGCAGAAAGAGACTGGAGGAAATCTGTGTGTTTATGGGCAAGTTGCTGGAGAAAGAAGCTGTTAAGCTGGACCTGAAAATTAACTTTACAAAACTACTTCATCAGCTTATTTTGATAAGCAAATAGTATACAAATATTGTTTAGAAATATGATACAACTCTTCACACTATATATAACTATGTATTTGACTAATAACAAAAAATACATATTATAGTTATACCTCTAATTATAGATGTTGTACTTCAATAGTAAAAGTACTTCAAATTCAAATTGTGTAACTAATTAAAAAAAACATACTATAATCATACCGTTGAAGTTATCCTATTATTTTAATTTTAGATTCTCTCTTGTATTTTTTACTTCATAGAGTTTCCCTCCCTACTTCACAGTGAAAAAAAAAGATCAATAGAGACACAACCAGAAAAAAATCAGGTCTCATATATGAATTAATCACTGTTATTTCAAAATAGTATCTTTAAAATCTTATTAGGTGGAACTGAGCATTCAAAGTATCTGACTTTTCTTCAGTATTATATGTATAAAGAACAGGAGGTCAATTTCTCCTCAAAATTTTACAATATATTGTTTTCCACAACAATGGGTGGAAAGTTGCAACACCTTTCTTTCATTAGTCTACCAAACTGTTTGGTAACTTTGAACAGATAGCTGTGCCCAGTCAGTTCCCAGATGTTGCCACAGAATTCCAGTAAATTTACCACAAGTTCCAGTCTTTCAACTGGGTTTCTTGTAAGAAAATTCCTTTACTTTCAATATCTAACAGAAAGTTGATTTAAGACCAAAAAGGTTTATTGTATTTGAATTAAATTTTTAAATACAAATGAGACGAATTATTTGTAATCTAAAAAAAAGTTCTCTGAATAACAAAACTAATGAAAAATGGCTATTTTCTGTGAGTCTGTCTTGTAAATCTCTTCCCCTATTGTGACAATCTCAACTTCTCCTTCCTTCCCTTTGCCCACCTCTCCTATCAAACACCCTTCCCCATGCATAAGACACCAGTGCTGTTGCTACACTGAATTCTTAATCATGATAATTAGCTATTTGGTATAATATATACTGCTTGATCGAGGCTTTAACATCATCCTACAGGGGAACTGGTGGAAAAGATGAGGCTCTAATTTACTGCTACTTGTCTGACTAATGCCCACACCTCCCCAGACTTGTGAGACCATACTCAGTCCTCTCCTTCTCCTTCAAATGGAATCAGCTAAAACTGACTGCTAGGTTCAAAGATTACTCAGGAAAATGACACATATGCAATTGAACTGATAAACTGACAGCATAATTGCATGATCTTCAACTCTAGAAGGGTGATTAAAACCAGAAAATTAAAAGCTGAAAAAGGAATATGTTTGTCATCTTTTGAAAACACCCTTTTCTTGACCAAATGGGGTCACCACAGTTACTCAAAGTCATTCTCCTGCATTTTAGCAGGGCCTTTATAAGGGAAAAAAAAAAATGAAAATGGAAAAAAAAATTCTTTAAATGATACAACAAAGGACTAGGCAATATGACTGTGAATTCTATGTATGCCATGTATTCCAGTCTAGCAATATAGACCAAATAAACATGTAAGACAATTTGAAAGAAAAATCCATCTGGTGGATTTCCAGTGCCTTTTCTATATCATGATACCTTTTATTTATTCCTCTTCATGAGCATTCTTTTGTTTTCTTTTTCTCTTTCTGTGACAGGAGAGCTCACTGCAAAACAACATTTGACCAATACCCATCTATTCCAATGAAAACCAATACTATCAGCCACCACAAAGACATGTGAAAACAGTATTTCTCATAGTCTATCTTAAACCAAGTGGATTTTTTACTCCCTTCCTAATTATGGTGACAAATCTTCCTTTGTCATCAACATATGCAGAAAAGATTGGTAACTGCTATAGGTACACATCCAGCACATTTTAACTCTGACTTATCTCTCTGAAAATGCCTGCTGGCATTCTTTAAATAAATCATGTCAGAAGTGGTTTCCCTCTCTTTTCACAATTCTTTGAACAAGGAAATCTCCATGTCTTTGTTATGTGGGCCACCATGTAACAGAAAGATTTTCTCCCTACCAATGAACACATAATGAACATTTGGCAGTTAGATAATTGTGTAGGTGGAAAATTAGAAGTAGAAAACCAGCCTCTGTAATCCTAGCTACCTTCCATACAGTGTGTATGTCCCTTTCAGAACACATGTTGACATTGTGTCCCTAATGAGGCCATCAAAAATTTGTCATGGATTTTTCTAAATTAAGTATTTCATTCCCAGGATGGATTCAACTCTTCAGTTTATATGTCTACAGTGTAGACTTCTACATCTCAGCTATCCACCAGAGTGCTTTATAGACAATAAAGAGAAAAAGAGTGTTTCAGATCATGAGTTATCTAGCCTTTTTTAGAACCTTTTACAAAATTATGTCTTTCACACACTGGGAAAGCCTGTTTCTCTTCACTGATTATAAGAAAAGCCTACAATTACTAGTTCAGGTAAAGATATCTCCATTTACTCAGATAAATTTTACTCAGAGGACTTAGTTCAGCTGCAGGTAAAGGCAGCCAGTACTAGTAAGTTCTTTTGTGAACTACAAGTAGCTTCTATCAATGTAAAGTATATACTTCTTTGTAGCTGTATTTCCCTTCTTCAGGTAAAATGGTCACAGTTTTCCTCTTGCAACATCATTTTAACTATCATTCCTAAGTAAACTTTGTCATTCAAACAAACCAATAAAAGAAAAAATAAATAGAATTCTAGTTCACAGGGACTAAGAAGGATCCTTTCTGTTGGATGCTATGACTACGTAAATGTTCAGACTCCATTTTTAGGAACTCATTTTGTGAGGCCTTGACAGGAGAAAAAGTCAGAATTATTCACTGCCTGTTACATGCACGTCTGCTAATCTGTTTCCTCAGCTGCTTTAATAGGATTCTTTTACATGTGGAACTCTGATAAACATTAATGCAGGTTAAGTTAATGTTTACAGTTGTGGCGTTATTTTTTTTTTTATATTGGGGAGCAGGTAGAAAACAGTCTGTTAACAGGAAACTAGGCTGAGTTCATAATAAATGCAGGACTAATGATGTTATTATTTATAGCTTAAATCTTTACCTCCTGCTATGTAAGATTATACTGCTTGCTTATTTTCTTCACAATATTCCTTATATGTTGAAGATATTCCAAAACTTATCCTTTAAGGCCTCCTCATTTTCCCTCTTGAAATCCCCAAGACCTTCTCCAATCCAATCAACTTACACTTGTAGTCTAAAATACAGTGTCCATTCATTATATCTGTAAATTCTGATTTTGCATCATACCTCCTAAAACCAGTCAGAATACAGTCATGACTGAACTCAATTGTTAATACCATGAAACATGTTGAGCTAGTTTATGGGCTGGTTGTAATATTTTCATGTAAAAAGCTGCATTTCAACAAGAACATACTATGCCTTGTTATATTTCTAAGCACATATTTGCTCTTATAAACTGGCTGATGCTTGCCTTCCAAAGTCCATGAAAAAGTTGAAAAATAGACTGAGGTCAAGCTTACCCACTGCCTGCTTAGACAAAAGTTATTGGTAATGTTCAGAGCAAGGATTTTAATAAATGGATATAAATGGATATCAGTTCTAATTCTGTTCCTTTTTTGGTTCTCTAACTTCTTCTTCAACCCTATTGGCTTGAGTTGAAGCCCCATCTGAAAATTCTCAGCTCTGTTGGAAAAGGCAACAATTAATGGGTTGGATAGATCTAAGATAAAAGAATTAAAATTTGTCTATTGAACTGGAGGAATTATATTTTGTCTAATATTATATAAATGTATTTCATACTTTCACCTGACCTAAAGAGAAAATTAAACCAGAACTCTGTGCTCTACAGTAGGTCACACTAAACAACCATAATAATTCCCTTGGCCTTAAAGTCTGTTCACTCTGAAATAAATTTTTGGCCATCCCACTGGAAATACAATTCCTCCACTTTGACAGGTTTTCTTACGTATTTTGCAGGCATTGAGATTTGCAGAAAGTCAATAAAATATTTTTTGAAACACATGCAGTAAATTACTTTTCTAACATAAAATAACAGCATCTCAGGACTGCAGACAACATGATATGCAAAATATCAAATCAAACTGATTGAATAGCTTGGATTATTTTAAAATTATATTCTATATTGGATTTTGAATGCTTAAAGAAAGTACAAAACTGAGCAACTATCTGAATTTAAAAGCCTTTTTCCCACCAAACAGTACTAAAAAATTGTAAACAATCTAATATAATGTATCAAGAAGTGTTAAATCAAATTATCAGAAGCCAGTTTTATTATATAATGTTATCATTGCAGTGCTTGTCTCATTTATACCTAACATCATTATACTACTTACTCTAATTTTAATTCTAAATGCATGAATTTACTATTAATCTGATTCACAAAACAATCCCTTACCTATTTGCCAATCAAGCTCTGTATGCAGACGAATTTTGGAAAAGTCAGTAACTAAAAAAAAAATCACCAAGTTCAGAATCTTCTTGACATTAATTCATAGTTTTATTGGTTCACAAAAAACACATCCTGATACCATGTGCAAAATTTCAAACAGAAAACAGTGTTTCATTAACTGGAAAGCTCAGTCTTTTTAGAAAATCTATGTACCTACACTGCTAATATGTACCTAGCTGCATAAATCCCTTTGGCATTGTAAATATGACTAATAACAGTATAAAAAATTGGTCTCAAAGTTTGTTTCTCTATTAGTTTGAGAGACTTTGTTTTGACAACTTTGTTTTAGAAACCCTGTGACTTTTCAAGGCTCCCTTCTCCACAGTTTTGCTATTTCCACACGTGAACACAATGCTGATTCAGCATCATAATTACTACTATGAATCTTGTTGCCATAACTGCAGCTAAGATGGCTGTCTTATCTTAAATTAGATATTGCAACTACAAAGCACAGCAGTGTGGTGATCACTGTGGTCTAAATTCCCTTCTTTCTGCAGCCCTTTCTTTATCTTGCTACTTAGGAGGGTCTCCATGCTGCTCTAAGTACCACCTGGCTACCTGGCTCAAACACACGAATAGAGCTAGTTTAAATGTAACTATAAAACTAGCTATAAAATAATTCCAAGTGTGTCTACATGAGTTATAGGAACGGCTACAGTACAGACAAGGTAATCTACTCAGCTGTATGCGAAAAGGTGACTTTTATCCTGTATAAATTTTTGTTCAAATTCATCACCCAGTTCTTATCCTCCTCCATGAAGTGAAACAATTCAGGCAGACCAGACCATACCTCCATACCATCACAGGCCTCACTTTCCTGATTGGTACAGTCCAGCTAGCAGCCTACTTGGATCTATATGCACTTGTATCCATGTCATTCAAGAAATTATAAACCTGGAAGCTGGGATTAATATCTTAGTTCCTTGTCAGACCAATAATCCACAAGCCTAGGAACCACATCTGACAAGGTGCTGTGAATCTCCAAAATACAGCTCCTGGAGCTTTGTGATGGCTGGCCCCCAATCAGCTTACAAAGTGGGCTGCAAATGTCAGGTGGACAAGCTAGTGAGACATCAACTTAGGACCACTCCTGGCAAAAATATCTCATCTCATCTGCAGAGTACTTTAAAATCTCAGCAAAGACCTACCAAAAATATTTTTCTTCTAGCTTTTTCAATCAGCTTTACAGCAGCCATAATGGCAGCTGAGAACTGAGGCAACAGATTCCTAGAAGAAATAGAGTTTTGACATCTGTGAGATATGTATTCCACGCTGGCTGAGTAAAATACTTTCAGAAAAGGACAGGCGAGGAAATGGGAATGAGAACAAACATGGTCAAGCACATAACCATTCAAGTTACTTTAATACGAGCATTCAAAGAGCACTGATGAAAGCAAACAAATGCTGTTCTTCTAGCAGTCAAAAACTAAAGTATGTCCTGGTGACACAAAACCTTACATTAGAGCCTGGAAAGCTTATAAAAGAGTTGTAGATCCCAGGCAGATAAACATACGTTAGGTGCACAGGTATTTGATAATGGTGCCAGACTGAGTTAATCAAGAAGCTTCAACCTATGAGTTCTGGACAAGGTCAAAAAGGCTAGTTTGGCTGCAGAGTTTGGGGGGAATGTTCTCATGAATTGCTCCACAGGGAGTTATTTGGATTGCTGAGCTAGCTTTAAAGCCTCTGCAAAGGGTGCTGACCTGAACCAAGGTCTTGGCTCTGAGCCCAGCCCTATTGGAGAAACAAGATTTCCATAGACAGTAAACACAAATTAATCCAGGCGTAACACTCATTTCCACTGACTCGCCAATAAGCACACTACTATTAATAAAACTAACTCTGCCTCTGGCAGATATGTGGTTATTTTAACAACCCCATTGTGGTCACTCGATGCTTGAACTCTGCTATACCCTAATCAACCATCTTTGAAGAAGGTAACACAACTTATTTAAAGAAAAAGCATATTACACAGTCTGGAGAAACAGGCTGATTCATTCATGCTGGCGAATTTGTTACACTGGCAAATATCTTGAGGATGAAGAAACATTTTTTCCTTAGACCTTTCAAATGTGTACCAAATAGGATTTTTTTTTTTTTTTACTTCCACCTGTGCACAAAACCCAGGTCACTCTGAAGCTGCCCCTACTACTTCTGTTATCATCTGCGTCAACACTACCCTGCAGTAGAACTCTGCATATCTGTCCATGGATTCCTGGTTTATGACAGTGATAACCATCAGTTCTGAAAATTTCCACCTAAGAGATAACTTTCTCATTGCCCATTGAGTTTTGAGTTAGTTCTGGTCTCTAAAACCTGTTATCATTTCCTGCAAGCTGGAGGAAATATCTGCACCTATCTTTTTTCAGATTATACTTTTACAACAAACAGAAAATATTTAAATATCACACAAATGGCATAACTGACAGATGTATAGTATAACTTCTATTAATTTCTAGATCTGTTGCTGATAAGCTAGACAGGAAAATAATACAGCATTAGCAACTTTGCTGGGTTTCATAGTAGGTGAGTTTTAAGACTAAGAAAAAGCTACTAATCACAAACTCCTATTGTCAGAGCAGAACTTCCTCTTTCATTATGACTATATACATTAAACAATTTCTAGGAAGTGCTAAAGTTATATTTGTTATACCCAAGGAACATTTTACAGAAATGGAACACAGCTTCTTAAGTTTTGTATCAGCAAATATTGCCATGATTTGATTAGAAAACTGTAAGAAATCTCTCTCTTTTTAAATTAAGCCCAAACCTACGCTTGCCCCATGATCTAGATCCACTGATACTAGTAAAGCAATTCCTAAATTAAGCTGGATACTTAAATCCAAAACTGTGATCTAAAAATTCCTCTTTAACCTCTTCTCTGAACTTGGAGATAATGACTGTCTTTGGGTGCTAACCTATTTGAGTCCATAAGTTTCTCCAGACATTTAGCATTTTGGTTTTGCATGGCTAGAACTGTGCTTCCAAAGCAGTTTGGTGTCTGGATCAGACCTTCAGACCAGACATTCTTCCCCTCAATTATCCGAAAGAGCCAGATCCTGTAGACACACTCAGAGTATGCTTAGCACCAATTGATAGGATTGGTCTCCTCATAAAATGCAGTTGCCACCACTTCTTTTAAGGCATGGGTGGAAGAAGAGACTGTGTCCACCTTTTCTGTAATAGCTTAATATTTACAGCATTCATTGGATTCACTTCCCTTCCCAGACTGGACAGATTCACAATGTCTTACACCCCAAGGAAAACATGCCAACTTTTGAGTCCTTTGACAAGATGGCTAAGTTGTCGCTGTGGTGGTAAGACAGTCCTGATCTCTGATTCCTTCTCCCCTTCGCCTAGGACCGTATGATTCTCAGGACATTCCTATGTAAGTGAACTAACCTAAAATGACTGAGTGGATCCAGACCACCAGAACAACTCAGCCGCATTTAAGGCCCTCCTCCTGGCTACCTGAAGGCTGTTTGGATATGGTGATGGAGTAGGCAGCATACTAAATGAATTATCCTTATAGTCTTGTCTTTTGTCACCCTCTTTCATGAGGGCCTGGCAGCACATCTTTCATCGTATGATCACATGCATGCCTATCGTATCTAAAAGGCATGATATGCAAAAGCACAATGTCATGGGATATCTGCATTGTGCTCATCTGACAGGTTATATACATGTGTATTCAGTCATGTGACAGACACACTAACATATTGGTTACTTGAGGAGAGCACATCTCGTAACATAAAGCTATGTAACTCAGCTTGCATGGGTGAAAAAGGCTCATTGTGGTAGCTTCCAGGGTTACTGTTCTGCTACCCGTTTCTGGCCTGAAGAAACCTCAGTTCTCCAGTACACAGTTTAAACAAAATGCTACAGCCAATTAGGCAAAAGCCTGCTGCTTTTGACATGACTCAGGGAGATTGGAGATGCTTTTTAAAAAGTTTTTTCAATGTGAAAAAGAACACCAACTTATAACTCTGACTTTGAAACTGAGTGCTTTACTGGTCTGCTAACAAAATTATGTATATCACCTTCTCTGTCAGCGGTCCGCTGTTTCTGCATGTAAAACTTAAATTCAGAAGGTTCCAGACTCTGGCCTGGAGGTGGCTAGAGATACCTATCTGTCTGTGTCTTGCACTAAAATACCTAGGCTTGAAAAAGAGCATGGATTTCAGACATACCCATGTGTTTGATAATCATCTTACTTCTGGAAAACCCAATATAAAATAATAAAACCCAATATGGGCTATACGAAGCCCAGGACTGTCTTCTTACCAGAGTGACCTAACCACTAAGATAAAATCATCAAAGGGTTTCAGACCACAAAAATAAATTATTCACATGGACAGACAGGTGGAGCAGTGGGATCTAGATTACAGGTCTCAGTAGGTAAAAATTATAGCAGCACCCCTGAAACAAAGAGTTATAGCAATCTACAGAAGCTGGAATCCCAGCAGGAGTCTGGTTTGCAACATCCACTAAAAAAATAGCAACATGTTGCTCATTATAGAAGAATTGTTGCAAACCTGTAATTTGTCTTAAAACCACATAGTTAAATAAAAGGGTAATCACTGCAAAAGCTGTCTTGTGTATGTGCTGGTGTTTGTTTGTTTGTTTTTGTTTTTTCAGGTACGCCATAAAACATATACTGGCACCATGACTAGGCTCACATTCCTGCAAAAAGCAAGATTTTTTTCCTGATCATGAAGATTAAAGGAAAGCCTGGGCAGTGATCTATATTTAAATGTTGCTTTTGCACTAACTGAGCAAAATAATAGAAATGGAAGAGGAATGCGTACATGCATCAAGGAAAAAGGGGAGAGTTAACACTTTTATCTATGTAGAACAGAAAAAAAAAATAGAATAAACTGAGAGTTTTCACTATGGTTATTGCAGTCATAGCCACCTTTTTTTTGCTGTAACTGAACTGTAATAAGTAATTTTATTAGACAGACTAGCTGTGAAGGCAACAAATGCCATGCAATGCAATACAATGTAAAACTCTGCAGACTATGTAATTATTTTGAGAAATTATTGTCATCTTTTAGTCTTCCTTCACAGCACACTCTCAGTAAGTCATTCTTTTATACAGTTTCATAAATGAAATCTACCTGAACAATAAATAATATTGATTATGCAACATACCATGAGAAGCATGTTAAAAAAAAAAAAGACACTTAATTGTTACAAAGCTGTAATAAAAAGAAGTGTGGGTGGAGTGCAGAAAGCCCAAGGTAATGATAAGAATCAGTTAATCCTCTGCCCCTAAATTCTGGCATCATTTCAAATAATTTCGTTTGTTTAATGCAGTGGAGTTAATGCACAGATGGACCAACATTAGTTGGGATGCTATATGTACCTTTAGCCAAAAACCTTATAAACATATTGCAATTTCTAGTTCAGCCCCTTGATTTTGTACAGTAAAATATGAATTTATTTCTTTTGTCTCTTTTGAAGTTACCAGTTCGATTCCCCTCAGACTCAATGCTGTAGCTGCAATGACTTCAGTGCTGCAGAAAAAGTACTTCAAGCACAAAAAAGGCTGAAATACTCAGGCCAGAGAGATCACTACCTCATGCAAGTTGAATAGATTGTGTTTTTCTAGCTTTATTTGTAGTGTACACATCAAAGAAATACATAGTCATGTTAAAGTCTGTTAATATACTACAGAGCTCAAAGATACATTGTTGATATAGTGAATAGATAAGTAAATAAGCAAGCAGAAAAGGAGAAAACTGTGAATCAGTATTTAAATTGTAAGAAGTCGACTCAAAGGAAATAGAAATAGTGTAAGAAATTATGAGAAGAGTAGAGGTATCATCTGCAAGAATCTTAAATTCTATTCTAACATAAAAAATGCTTCTACATGAGTATAAAGCAACAATCATAAAGAGATTGGTGGAAGATTTATAACGGTAAGTGATGCCATACAAACTCATCTCCTCCTGGTCTTCTTGTATTTTTGTGATATAGCTAATTTTGATCTCTACAAATTTAGAATGAATATCGAACAAAATGCATCTGGAGAAAACGTGGAGAAAAAAGCAGCATGACTGAGGATATGAGATACTTTAAATCTGATAAGGAGGAAAATCAGACTATTTTGGTAAGAATACTGACTGTATATTAATTTGGTTCACAACTACTCTACGATAGTTGGTATATAATCCAGAAAAGACCAACGAAAAAGACATAAAAAATAATGTAAAGAACAAATTTAAGACAGAACACAAAGGGCATTTTCCATAACATTTCCTACCAACATTAATTAAACTAACACAAGCTGCAAAACAAAATTTTTAGGAAGATCCTGTTGTACAGTAAAAAGGATTTTTGGCACATTTGTACCACTGGTTAATACAGATGGAGCAGAAACATGGGCATTCTCCAAGAATATCAAGTATCAGCTAAAAGCTGAGCTGTAAAACATGAAAAGATTTATGCATAGAGTATTACTGGAACCATACCAAATCCTGCAAGGTCTTAGTTCTGGTACTTGAAAAAGGAGTCCTCGAGTATCTCAGACATAATAAAAATAAGACTACAGCCCCACAAGTTCTGCCAAGTGAATTCTAGCATGGTCCTAGAATCAGATAGGAAAAAATGGAGAATATGAAAATGAACAACAGAGTAATTAAGAAGAAAGACATCTTGGAGACTGTGAATAAGCAAGTGTAAGAAAAAAATGTAAATGAAAATTATCACTAATCTACAGTACAATGTAATCCATCAAAGATCATAATAACAGCTTTCAATAATAAATCTTCACTTAGAAGCTATATGAACAAGCTCTGTAGTATTTTCCATGCAGTGCATAATACAGTGCAATAACAACAGTGAACATTGCAGAAACGTTATGTCTCTCTTACAATTATTGATGTTGTCATCCATCATTATAGGTAATGATTTTCTATACTATTATGATCCACTGAAACTAATAATATTTGTTATACAGATATTGAAATTACCTAATTTCTTAACTATTTGTGGGCCTGAGTGCACCTCATCTAGGGTTTCCTGCTTAATATACACGTTCCTTACTACTTATGTATAAAACTTTAAACTCCAAGAAAAGCATTTACTGATATGTTATGAACAGTTGCCTGAACGAATGCACCCAAAGCAACAAAGACTGTGAAAAGATGCAGCACCTATTCTACAAGCAATAGGAGTTGGCTTCTTCCTGAATTAGTCTGGCATTCCAAAGTAAATAATGGTCTGTAAGTCTGTAATGTATTTTACTTTCTTGAATGTGTGCAAATTAATGAGAAATGCTAGCTCAGTCCAGCAGTTCATCTTTTCTAATATCTTGCTTTGACATTGCCTGATGCAAGATGTACAGGACACCACCACAAAAAGAAATTAATAATACTAAGAATAATTTGGAAGAAATTAGGAACAAGCCTACATCAGGAATGTTTCATTTTATTCTCAGGAAGTCTAATTCTCCAACATGATGTACACTCCCCACATATGTACCAAATACCACATATACTTCAAACAGGTTTTAACTGATTATTTTAATCCATGTGTGAGTCCTTAGTATCCCTGTTTTTTCCTCTGGCATAGTTAATTGTATCACAGAATGAAATCCTTCACTATGATTTGCAAGCAAACTCAACTCCTCAATGTGCATTTAGCTGAAGTACAGTGACAGAAAGGGAATACAAAGATTTGTTTTAAAAGAAACCCAAAACACAGCAAGTTATTGCCACCTTTGAAACTGGGGTAAAACCGGCAGTGGTAATACAACTCACTTGCACAAAAATGAAATTACAGCTTTTTCCAAAATCTCAGTCTTCTTTTCGTTCAAATGCCATTTTGGCTTCCTTTAATTTCATGCATAAAAGCTTTACCTGGAAAAAAATGTGTCTAGTCTTTTAAACTGGTACCAGCAGAGCTCAGGTCCTCATTCAGCAGAAGTTACACAAGTGCTTAATTTCACCAACTTTGAGTGGTCCCACTGTAGCAATTAAATATATTTTATAATGTGTAAAGTCAAGCATATGCATAAATTATTACTGAATGAGGACCTTTGATCTTAAACCCAGCTTTGAAATTGTGCACTGTTTTCTAAAATTTCCACCAATCTACAAGTAAAGGTACACCCGAAGTATTCTCATAAAATTAGGACAGAACTTGGAAGATGTATTTAACTATTATAGTAATGATTAACAGCTGTAGTTTATTAGCCTCAGAGGAACTTACAGAAATTCCATGAACTTCCACTTATTCACCAAATTCTTTGCTGCAATTCAAAGAAAAAAAAATAGGGGAATTTTCTAGTAGCACCAAGATCTCCAAATCCATATAGAGTATTTTGATTTCTCTCTTTCTTGTTTGAGGGACCATGGGTTCTCTTGTTTTAGGAACAACAAAACGATTTTTCACAAGGTCCAGCACGAGAACTCGTACACTGCTGAAGGGATGTCACTCCACCTGAGCATCACTCTGGTAAACACAAAAGAGAAAGTCCTGCAAGCCGCTCCTTTACTGAGTGTTTAACGAACCCTGAAAATCCCTACTCACAGCCCCGAATCTGGCTAATTATTACCTTCGCGACTTATTATCTATTAGTGAAGTCATTCAGGGGGCAGGGAAAGAGGGGGAAGGGATGCCATGCAAATGGTCGGTAGATGAGGGCAAAGGCAGCTGTCTGGTATTTATTTCCTCTACGCAGCACAGCACAGGGAGACAGAAAGACTCGAGAAGATCGTCCCCCGTCTGATGCGTTACTGCATCCCCAGAGCCGCTGGGGGGGGGGGGCTGACTTCCTCCCGCAGGCAGATGACCCGCCGTAGAGCGCGTTGTTAAGGGGTGATGTAAGAGAAGTTAAACTTGACCAGCCAAGCGCACCCCCTACCTCAACGACGAGAAAGGCGAGAGAGGTGGCCGTGGAGCACGCCCAGCTCTCTCCTGCCCGACTGCGAGCGGGACTGCCCGGCGGGCGACACTTACTAATTAATTATGAGCGGGCAGATGTCCCTTTAAGGTCTGCTGTGCTCTCCGAGGGCTGCAGCTGGAGCCTTGCGGGGGGAGATTTGGCTTTATTTGTACATCTCGGCGCTGGGCTAGTTCTATGGGGAGGCTTCCAGACGCCTTTGGGGGGTGGGTGGGAGGAAAGTTGTGTGCGGGGGGAGGAAGCTAAATTCTTCTTGATGAGAAGAAACAACGTAAAGACTGAATAACAAACAGGAAATGCCTAACTCGGCTGCGAGGCGGGCGGGCGGCGCAGAGCGCTGAACTCCACTCGTAGAGCCGCACCGCCGGGCGCGCCGGCGGACGGACCGCTCCCGCTCCCGCCACCCCGCCCTCGGCCCGGGCTCCCGGCCCCGGGCTCGCAGAAGCCCAGGCATGGCTGTCTCCTACTGGATGCTGACAGGTGAGCAAAGCCGCTCCCTTTCTGTCTCGCTGTGAAAACCCAAGTCCCGAAAGCAGCTCTGCTCCCCGCGGGTAGGGGGTGAAGCTGTTGGGGGCTGGCACCCAAGGGACCGTATCCCCTCTCCCCGACCCCTCCACCTGCCCTTGCCCCTGCCCCGGGGGTGCCCTGCCCGGAGCTGCCCTCCAGCTGGAACCCGTAAGGGACTTCTTCGGTTTGCTTCTCTCCGGGAACTCTAATCCCTACACCAATCTTAGAACCCGCGGGGGGAGGGGCGCTGCAAGGTGAGGATGAATGGGTGAGAAGAAATACGGTAATTGAACCTGGCTTGGGAAAAGAGGTGCACCTGGTAACTTTTTTTAAACTAGGGTAGCTTTTCTGTTTTCCTCCGTTTGGCTTTCAGATGTTCTGAGCGGTAAAATGGGAAGTGAGGAAGCAGTTAACTGCACCCAACTAAGCTCAAAAAGATGAGTTCATCCAGAGATGGAATATATGTAGTATTTCCTTTTAGGGTTTCATTTATTGTTAGCGACTTACTTGGTTTTTTAGTAAAACAAATACAGCAAGTAACAATCCCCCTAGCTAGTCAGTCTGTAATAATATTTTGGATCTGAAATCAGGGGAATCCAAGAAGTGGGCAAGAGGCTAAGGCAATGCTGGGATTCATGTGCTTGCAAACTTGGACACTGAGCTCCCCAGCAGCTCTTGCGCTGGCAACTAGCGCACAGTGAACCTGAGGCAGTACAAAGGAAGAAATCAATTTCATAAAAATTGTCAAAATGCAGGCGGCAGCAAGTGGGGAAAAGGCGAGACTGTGGGTTTTCCCTCTTCACTCTGTGCTTATTGTGCAAGAAAGAACAGATAGAGGAAAATGTGAAAATCTGAATGTCGTACTTTGGTGTGCCATATTTAGCCCTTGTTCATAGATGTCTTTATTACTTTCATTACACAGCTATATTCTCAAAAATATGCTTTTGTGTTCCTTCACAGAAGGAGGCTTTGTAAAGTGGCAAAAATTTACTGTGCCGCAACTTCCCTTTGGAGTTGCAAAGTTGCCACTGGCACTGCTGACAGATAATTAACCAGTGCTGACAAAAAGGTTTATTATGAGGTAGGAAAACAACTCAAGGCTGGGTCCCATCCAGATCTGTCAGGGGCTTACTAGTTTTTACTGAGGGTTTTTTTCGTTGGGGGGGGTGTCTTTTTTAAAAAGTTGGTGTGAAATAGACTACACTTAGAAATAAGAGGAGTCATTACAGATAGCAGGAATGGGATTCAAATTGTCACAGATAAATAAGAGAAGTATTCCTACATAAACAAGTCAAAAATGTCACAAAAATACGGACAAGGATTTTTAGAATTACAATGGAATAAAAAATAAATGCAGACTAATTACATGCTCCTCTTTCTTAAAAAGAAAAAAAAAAAGGCAAATAGTCTGGTGTGCACTAGCAGACAAAGCCAATCTAGAATAAAGAAGGTGCATGGGTTTTTTTAATTACTCAACTTGGTATTGGTGAGGCCTCTGAGAATCTTCAGTACAGGAAGTCTGACAGAAGCAAACAGGCAGAAGTGCACAGAGAAGTGACAAGCCTGATAAGAGCTGAGGAAAATGACCTAGGAAGAAAGACTGAATGAGTTAGGCTTGTTTATCTAGAGGAGAGAAAACTAAGGGGAAAGTGTTGAGCATTTCAAATTTGTATTTTTACCAAAGTATTATTAGTGAGAATGTTCTTCCAGATGTCAATGTTTTCTTTGTTTTGTGAGAGCACTCAATCATTATTGTCTATATTGCATATGTTGGTTTATAAAGAGATTGATGAATAGTTGGTTCTCCGTGTCCAACAAAGGCCAAGAGAAAATCACTGTAACTCGCTGTGCAAAAATCTTAGGGAATATTCAGAACTTTCTTACTCTTCAGGTAATGAATTGCTAGAACAGGCTACCAAAAAAACCCACCCGGCATAATCTTCTTCACTGAAAGTTATGATCAAGTTGGATAAACACCTGTGAGGGATGGTTGAGGTTTACTTCACCTGGCCTCAGTGTAAGTGGTTTGACTAGGGATCTGCTGAGGTTTTCTCCAGCCTTATATTTCAACAGAAGAGGAAGAAAGAAATCAGTCCCACAGGTACCATTACTTTTTAGGGGTTCTTCACTTACAGTTTTACGTGTAGCCTGTTCCCTCCTGGAATTCTCTCCTCATTGATGATGACCATGTTGTTGGTAGCTATTAAGAGTACTCATAACATAAAAGACCAGTAATCATGAAGACAGAACTGTATGCAGAAAATGAAGTGGTCTCTGTCCAGAGCCTGCAAAGGCAGGACAGACACAGGATAAAGGAAAAGCATGAAGATACTCATTTTCCCCCATTTCCCTCTCCATCTTTATCTTTCAACTTCCTTTGCTCTGGCAACAATAATGTCCAACATTCACAGCAGATTTTCCCCTATATTCAAGATTCTTTCACACTAGTTTTTCTCATCCAGGACTTGAGCGTGTTTGCGTGAATTCTAGCTAAAATGGCTATATTATGGGGGAGAGGGGGTTTCCTATGAATATGACCTCTCCTCGTCTAGAATCTGTACACAACCCATCTTCTTCATAAAGTAGCTGATCAAGACTTGAAGATATAGGGCAGCGTGTTTCAAATGTTTTCAAAATAATAATCTTACAAAAGTAGCATGGCTCCAAAACCCCTATGAATATGCACTATCACCATTTTTATCTTGTCTTGTACCACAGTACAAGTGCTTGAGGTCTGAAAATGCATGCCAAATTATTGCAACTATTAGTACCTATAAAATTGTTTTTAAAAAGTGATAAATTGCAAAAAATGTCAGGTTTTACACTTAGTCTTAATCTTTTACCAAGACTGGAACAGACCATATAATTTTGAACTTTTATGTTAAAACTGTATGTAGAGATAAAAGTATCAGCTTGTTTTGGCTCTACTGGGGTCAAATTCATCTCTCTCCCTGACATTAGCAATATTAGCATGAACTTTAAAAATTACAGTTACATGGTTCTTACATTTTTGGAAATGTTGTTTTTCTTCTACTGCTCATTCTCTGACATATTCAAACAAATAACAATACCCAGCACTTACTTTTTACCAGAGTAGGCAAAGCATCTTCACTAGTAAATGTTCTCCTTTATAAGCTGACAATGGTCTTGCTAATTGTGGATGCATCACTGAAGTTTACAGTTGCCACTAAATACTTGTGGACCACTGTTCATAACGGTATAAAATCTCATGATTTTTTGAGAAAGGACTTTAGCGCATCTCAAAATGTCTCTTTCTACAACAACAGTCAATTTAGTAAGTTATATGACAACTTTGGTTTCAAGATTGTTGTTCTTTATTTTGAGTTGGGTTTTTTTTGTTTGTGTTTGTGGTGGGTTTTGGGGTTTCTTTCAACACAGTAAGTCACCTGCTTGCATGAACTGAATGTTTATTTTCCACTGGATGGTACTGGATGCCAGCTTGCAACCTTTATCTAAAGTATATGGCATCTCCAGTGATGTGAGGCTGCTTGTAAGAATTAGACTGGAACCAACAAGCAGAGAAAAGTTTGTAAATACACAGCAGCAAAAGAATACAAAATAAAATAAATATTAATTTGGAAGGTAAATATGCACTACAGCTAATTTCTCTTGAAAGCATTGCATGAGGTCAACCCTTGCAATTTTATAATAGCAAAGAACGTAGTGAAGAAAATTCACCACAAATTCACCATGCAGCATTTACATAGATAAGTGAAAGGAACTCCTAAAGAAAAGCTGAGTGCACGCTCTCTGCCTAAGCCACAAAACATCAACACAAAATTGTATTGATTATGTACACGCCCAAATTAAACAAACAGTTATTTATACATGTGCTTATGTTATATTCCCTTGGGTGGTCCAGCTTCCTTCTGTGAAACTATTCATGCTAAGAGTTAAGCATGTGTGCTCACAGGAAGAGAGTCTGAGGTCTCGTAAATAAATCCTATTATGTAATATCTGATAAAGTTGTTTTTACATCAGTATCAAGCTTAGAAACAAGGAACACACACTACTGGGCCAGATCTGAGTTCAGTGTCCTGTCACAACAACTGACTAGTGGTAGATACTTGACAGAAATTTGTAATGGGAGACACGGGATGATTTTTGCTCACAGTAGCCTTGTATCTCATTAAATCCTTGACTCCAAAGCCTTTCCAAGTCAGCAAATTCCATAATCCACAGTGCTTTTTTGTTTTGTTTTGTTTCAAAAAAAGAAGTAACTAAAAGAAACCAGAAACTTCCTTTTAATGATTCTAAATTTGACACTTTCTCATCTCTAAGATAATGTCCTCTTGCTTTTTGGCTATCAGACTGATGGTGTAGCCACTCCAAACTTACTGTATCTGTTCCAGTTGCCCCAATACACTTATCATGGCACATTAGTTTGTCTACTTTCTCAAATATTTTTTTGTTCTTTTGAATCATTCTTCATACAAGCATTTTTTCTATGCTTCATTCTTTCTCAGTTCTGAAATGGAGTTTTCAGTGTCATACACCGTTTCAAAATAAGCTGCAGCACTTGCATAATGTTATCTTTTTTAATATTCTTTCTGGCGTGTTAAATTTGCCTAGGCCACAAACTGAGCTGTGTAGTTATTGTTCAGGTCCCTTTTCTATGCAAATATCATCGAACAAATCTGTGTGGTTTTGCAAGCCACATTACTTACATTTGTCAGCATCATACTTCATTTGAAACGTGCTTATCTGTCTGTCTCTGACGCTTCTCAGAACCACCTCATTCTGACTAACTAGCAGGTTCAGGAAGCAGCTGAAGTTTCAGTATTGGCTGAAGCGTTAACTTGCAAGTTTAACCAAAACGCTTTCAAGCTGAAGGTCAGTTTAAAAGCCATGTCAAAGTAACGGTTCAGGTTCTGAGGTGGCCTGGGTCTGCTTTTCACGTCACTCGGAGACGGCCGTCTGACTAGCCGCCGCCTCTTCCAGGCAGCAGCAGCCGTTAGGTTCCCCCGCCTGCCCCCCCGGCTCTTGAGGGACCGCGCCTTTCACTTACCACACCCCGAACACGGGCTACTGAGCCGTACCTTTCTCATCTCTTTCTCGATCTGCAACCACAACCTTCCACAACTACTTAGGTTTGGGGGCTTTCTCCCTCTTCTTTCCCTCTTAGAAGCCTCAACAGCTTGAGCCGTCGCTGTAAAGAGCTAGAGGGGAAGGACCAGCGCGGGCCCGGGGCCCCGGGCCCCGACCCCCTCCCGCCTCGCTCACGGCGGGGCTGTAGCGGGGACACACACCAATTTACAGTCCTCTCCGGCCTCACAGCACATGGGAGCATCGCGGCTGCCTCCCGGTCCGTGTCCCGTGTCCCGCCCCCCCCGCCCGCAGGTTTCCCTCCGGAGATCCCCCGGCTTGCGGCGTCTCCCCTGACGGCGGGGCGGAGGCGGCAGGATACGCGTCCCCCCTCCCCCAGCCGCAGAACACAACACCCAGCCGCAGAACACAACACCCGCCCGTAGGCGCCACTTCCGCGCATGCGCCGGGTCGTCAGGCGGAGGCGGCGGGGAGGGAGCGACCGTGCGCATGCGTGCCGGGCGCAGAGCCGAAAAGGCAGGGGGAGGCGCGCGTCCAGCCGGCGCTATTTAGGACGTACGGGGCGCATGCGCCTTGGGGCGGCG
This sequence comes from Haliaeetus albicilla, assembly GCF_947461875.1. Lineage (NCBI taxonomy): Eukaryota > Metazoa > Chordata > Aves > Accipitriformes > Accipitridae > Haliaeetus > Haliaeetus albicilla. The sequence continues at coordinate 5,657,932 of NC_091516.1, forward strand.
GGGCACTGCGCATGTGCTCTAGGCGAGGCGAAGGGAGGGGGTCAGCGGGCAGCGGTGGTCCGTGCTCGGAGGTAGCCGCCGCGCCGCGCCTGAGATTCAGCCCAGGCTTCGCCGCGGGCCCGGGGCGGGCCGTTCCTCGGGGTAGGCCGTTCCTCGGGGAAGGCCGTTCGTCGCGGCCCGAGGTAGGCCGGCCGCCAGCGCTCGCCGCCTCCTGCCGCCAGGCCTTCCGGGGTAGGCCTAGCTGGCCGCTGCCGCCGCGGTTGAGGGGAAGCCGGGGGCGGTGCGGAGGCGCAAGGAGCCGCCAGGATGAAGCTGGTGAGGAAGGACCTAGAGAAGGATAATGCGGGGCAGGTGACGCTGATCCCTGAGGAGCCGGAGGACATGTGGCACACCTACAACCTGCTGCAGGTGGGTGACAGTCTGCGGGCCTCCACCATCCGGAAGGTGCAGACCGAGTCGGCCACGGGCAGCGTGGGCAGCAACCGCATCCGCACCACCCTCACCCTCTGCGTGGCGGCCATCGACTTTGACTCGCAGGCCTGCCAGCTGCGGGTCAAGGGCACTAACATCCAAGAGAATGAGTACGTTAAGATGGGGGCCTACCACACCATCGAGCTGGAGCCCAACCGGCAGTTCACGCTGGCAAAGAAGCAGTGGGACAGCGTGGTGCTGGAGCGCATCGAGCAGGCCTGCGACCCAGCCTGGAACGCTGATGTGGCAGCCGTGGTCATGCAGGAAGGGTTGGCTCACGTCTGCCTGGTTACGCCAAACATGACGCTTACCCGTGCCAAGGTGGAGGTGAACATCCCTCGCAAGCGGAAAGGGAACTGCAGTCAGCATGACCGGGCCCTAGAGAGGTTTTACGAGCAGGTGGTGCAAGCCATCCAGCGGCATATCAACTTTGCGGTGGTGAAGTGCGTACTGGTGGCCAGCCCAGGCTTTGTACGGGAGCAGTTTTGTGACTACATGTTCCAGCAGGCGGTCAAGACTGATAACAAGCTTCTGCTGGAGAACAGGTCCAAGTTCCTACAGGTAAGGAGATCAGCAGCCTGCAGAGTGGGTAAAAAGAGGCTTAAGGGCTGTCTGTGATAATAGACAGTACTTGCAAGGGTGATGGGAAATAATTCACTTATTAGCAGAAAATAAATTTCTGTCTGAGCATCATAAGAAAATTATTCTTATGCCGCCCAAACTGTAAGACAGTTATGCAAGATACAGGTATGGTTCCTTCTTACCATACCTTAATGTGGAGTAGGGAAATCATTAAATATTTCAGACGCCCTATAAATGCATATTTAATTGTCAATTAAGAGTGAAGTACAAGTTGGAAAACAGTTTACTCGTAGTGTTAATCTGTCATGCTGTTTAGCATGCATGTTTAATAACAGCTTTCTAAAGCTTTAAAAAAAAAAAAAAAGAAAAAGTACCCGGATGTGGTATAGGCTAGTTAATATTGTTGTTAGTTTTGTACTACATAGTTAAAGATTATGCAGACCATAGCATTTTTTTCCTGTTCCTTAGTCATTGATTGAGTGGGTGGGGTTTTTTGTTTTTCACCAAAATAGGCAAACTCAGAACCTAAAAGAAGTTGGTTTTTTTTTTCATAAGGATGCTTGTATCATTTTTAAATTGAGTAGGCCTATAATCTCTGCTTGCAAAATGTTGGGAGGTGGGGCAGGGGGAGCATTTCCCAATACTTAATGATCAGAACGTTTAGACACACATTGCACCAAGAAGCCTCCTTTTGCATTTGTCGCAAAGTGATAATACTAAGTATGAAAAGTTTTAATGTACTTCACAGCTTTGCAGGCATATTAGATATGCAGTTGTGCAAGACTTGATGCTTTTGCACTATATGTCTGCAGTCTTAAGAGGTCTTCCCCTTCTTTAAAAGGGAAAGGCTTAAGTCTTAGCTTCTTAGTAGTTTCACATGGCCCTACCTTGGGGACTGTCTGCAACTGTCTGATTTCCTGCACTTCTTAAAATACAGTTTAAGGGATTTGGTATAGGCTTAGGGTTGCAGGAGAGATCCTTTAAGAAAAGAATCAAGAGATAACTTCCTTGAATAATTATCAAGATAAATATTATGTATCATGGAGGCTGTTTGTGATTGGCTAATCAAGAAAACAGTCCTTTAAAAAAACAAACACCTTTGACTTTTTTTTACTCTAGGTCCACTCTTCCTCGGGACATAAATATGCATTGAAGGAAGCCCTCTGCGACCCAGCTGTAACTAGCCGTCTCTCTGACACTAAGGCAGCTGGTGAGGTCAAAGCCTTAGATGACTTCTATAAAATGCTGCAGCATGAGCCTGACCGGGCTTTTTATGGTCTAAAACATGTGGAGAAGGCCAATGAAGCCATGGCTATCGATACCTTGCTGATCAGTGATGAGCTTTTCCGGCACCAGGATGTGGCTACACGTGCCCGATATGTTAGATTGGTAGATAGTGTACGTGAGAACATGGGCACAGTACGCATTTTCTCCAGCCTTCATGTGTCTGGAGAGCAGCTTGGCCGACTGACAGGGGTGGCAGCCATCCTGCGCTTTCCTGTTGCTGAGGTCTCTGACCAGGAAGATGATTCTAGCTCTGAAGAGGATTGATAACAGTGACTTCATTCCACAGTTTCTTTTCCAAGTCATGTTGAAATGACATTAAAGGCCCTCCCTTCCTAAATACTGTGTGCAGATGTGCCATGACATGTAATTTAAGTTTTTGATAGTATTTCCCACAGTGTATAACTCTGCTCAGCACACTAATGGATATCTGATCTATGGTAATGATTATTGATATATTATGCATTGGAGCTGACTGGTTTTGTAAGTTACACCCTGGACCTCCAGCAGTACAAGAAACTGACTCCCCAATACTGCTCATTCTGCAGTTTAAGGCAGACTGGCAGCTTAGTGTTTTGGAATGTGTATGAAAATATAATAAACTAAGAGGGAGAAAATTATGTCAGGCTGTCTTATTTCTGTTCAAATACTTGAAAAGAGTATTGCAAAACATATGTAAAACTTCATGCAAGACCTATCAAAACTGTTCTTGGATCTTCTTAGGAACTCACTGTTCTTCCTAAGATGTGGCAAAGGAGTGGGATCAACATAATCTGTTAGGGTTTTTTGGTGGTGTTACAAGTCTAGCCACTTAAATATTTCTGTGAAACACTGGAAGCAATTGTTCAGAAACTACACCCTTTAAATTAACCATTTCCTCCCTAATATGACAGTAGCTGAAAGACAAATTGTGAAGCTCAGTGTACCCATTTCAGTTATCTCTTTGAATGCTCTTATCTTGGGAGATTTTCCTGAGGGCTAACAAGGTATGATGTATCTTGTCATTGACTGTATTCTGATAAATTGTTATTGGGGTTATTTAGCACCCAGTTCTGAGAAGGCATGTGAAAAGGCTTACAAAATGAGACCCTAGTTTCCATGAAGAATCTTTTGACAAGTAGTTAATTAAATTCATAATCTGGTATTTTTCTATTTGTGTGCCTCTTTAAAAACACACATAAGCTATGATATGGAAGTAAAGGTTACAAATTTATAAATTGAACTTCAGCTTAAGATAATGACAGCTGTAAAAATAATAATTAATTTTCCAATTATTTGATCTGCTCCAAGTATTGAGAGCCACTGTGAGTTTTGTTTCTTCACTGGACAATAAATCTTAGGCTGAGGAAGCAGAAACTACTTTCAGATTCTGACATACCTACAAGGGGACTGTTCAGTTTAAACTGGTGTTTGATGGTGTAGGTTTTGTATGTAAACAAGCATTCCTTTTTTAAATGTGGTGTGAGAGGGGGAACAGGACAGACTTGCCACAAATAAATTTCATTTAAGAAAGCTGTGGAAGCCTTCTGAAATACGGAAAGGAACATAACAATGGAAGATTAAAATCACCGAAACTTTTAGTCTGGGTAGAATAATTTTAGGAAAAGCATTTTTAATGGTACTCGCATATGTTGATGGGTGCCAGCCCTGTGAATTTGATAGTATCTAATGCTAGCTGAAACATCAGGCTAAACTTGATAAAGAAGTACTTTTGAGTTAAAAGCCACCTCCCCTTTTCCAGTCATCCACAAAGTCCAAGGAATGCATGAACAGAACTTACATTAGAGGTGTACTTTTTATTCTTCTCTCACTGAAGACAAGCAAGCCCATTAAGACAGTTGTTTAGAGTCAGCTTGCACAGATAAACTATTTTATTTGAGCTTCATGTTTTTGTTGTGAATGGTGTTGAGTACCACGTGTCATAGAATGCTCAGGTAGGCTTCCTTCAGCAGTTACGACTGGTTGAATTAAAATTTCTTTTTCCTTTTAAAAATCTGCGTAAGCTGATTATACACTTTGCCAGCTGAAAAGCACCCTGATTCCTGCTATATACAGAGTTAAATGTAAAGAACATATGAAACAGGTAGAAGAATCTGACCTTCAGTAAATGTTCCTTATAGGCAGCAAATTATGGCTTTAAACAGACTTGTAATGTCTAAACAAAGTCATTATTTTCTTTAAGATAAGCTGGTGTATTAGTATTTCCCTTCTTATAAGTAATGTCAGTTTGTTGCAGTTATACACAGATGACACTTACATTCAAAACTGTAGTACACCAGGAAATTCTTAGTTTAATTCTGAGCAAACTGAGAGACAAATCAAACTGTTCCTTGGTTGTGGAATGGTTTGCTATTTTATTAGACAAAATTGATTCCATTTATTCCATTTTAAACAAAAAATTATGAAGAGTTTTTGCTGTGTACTGTAAGAAGGTTACAATGGCAATTCTGCAAGTCTGTGTTTGGTCCTTGTGGTAGTATATCACCAAGGAAAAGCAGCAGCCATTTTGCTGCTTATTTGGTTTCTTTAAGGTACAACAGCAAACATCTGGTAAGAAGATATGTTAATAGTGATTCTTTGAATTATTTACACTTAAATTCTGCACTGATTTTACAATTTATGAATATTTTTCTTTTTTTAGCTATTGCTATCATGGCATTAAGTCACCCAAAGTATGGAAGGGCGGGGATTTTTTTTTTTCGTAAGCGTTTTTTAGTAAAATAAATATACAATCACTATGTAGACAAATGCATCCTGTTTCAGGAAACAGCTCAAGGGCTTGGTATTGAAAGTAGGCTGTGTTCAGTAGTTGCAGATGCTTGACCTGGCAAAGTTCCAGGGTTGCTAGTATCTTTTACATTTAAAGTCATTTTGAATAGTTGAAAAGTCCGGATTGACAAAGGTGCTTGCTTAACACAGTTCTTAAATGTCTGAGTGCAGATAACACTTACACAGAAGATGCATGTTATCTGGAGAACAAATGAGTAAGTGCTAGAGGCATGGGAAAATATTTTTTGTGTCTTTTCTTTGGAGCTAAACATACATGAACTAAAAAATGTCTGCAATGTGAAAATGGTTCTCTTGCACCATAAAGTATTTAGTAATTTTGAACAGTGTCTCAGCTTAGTTATGATTATGTTCTGACATAATTCTGTGAATTAGTAGCATGGTTTATCTTCCAATTTTTCAGTTTTCAAAATAAATGAATATACATTGTAGGACTTCTTGATGTTTGTTTCATTTGGTAGGATACTTTAAAAAAGTATCATGAAATCAGCTTAGAATCATGGAATCATTTAGGTTGGAAAAGACCTTCAAGATCATCGAGCCCAACCATCATCCATGCCCACTAAACTATGTCCTGAAGTACCCCGTCTACGTGCTTTTTGAATACCTCCAGGGATGGTGACTCAACCACTTCCCTGGGCAGCCCATTCCAATGTCTGACAACCCTCTCAGTAAAAAAATTTTTCCTAATGTCTAACCTAAATCTCCCTTGCTTCAACTTGAGGCCATTTCCTCTCGCTTGATCCTGAACCCTGCCATGCTCTTCAAAGATTCAAATAAACTCATTGATTTATGCCATAAAGCCTCTCTTGCAAACTTATACTTTGGAGCAGGCCCCAGTTTGTTAGTTTTGTCACCTTTGGCATTTAAATTCAGTTATTATTATATATTCTTCTGTAGTTGTTTACCAAATAAAGTTTGGTACAAAACATGAGGTCACCACCAAGAGACCAAAATAGTCCTACTAGTTATAAAGCACAATAAACGATAAATCTTTCAGTAAAACTGTAAAGCATTTAACAGTATTTGACCAAGGGAATTCCTCATCTCCCTCCTCGTGTATTCAGCCTTATACACTAGATGAGCAAATTGCTGGTAATAAATGATGTTTCGATCACTCCCTGACCACCAGTCTAACAGGAGCCCATAGCTCTTCAGCTTAATTTGTGATGTTGCTAGCATGATGTTTTTAAAGCCATGTAAATGTCTGAAGTAATTTTCATTTGCTACTGTTCTCTCAAAGGTTAAGTAGCCCTGAAAATTAAAACTATCTTTCTTACCCTTTGAAAATTTCTTAGTTTAACTTCCAAGCTGCTGACCTTGGTTTGCCTTTTTGTGTGAAGGTATGTTATAGCTACCTTCTCGTTTGACTGATTTATATCTTGAGCCTCTCTAATTTCTTTCTGGAAGCTGCATTATCCATCCAGAAAATGCGCTCAGTTTCATAAAGGCAAAGTGGGAATAAAAGTTGTAATCATGTGCATGTGATCTTTTTTAGTCACCCAGTCCATTCACTTTTCTCAGATTTTCATATCTCCATCTGTTTTTAAAGAAAACAAGCCTGTTTCTTAAAGGAATAGATGTCTAGTTTTGCAGGAAAAAACATGTTCTCAAAGTGTTTATGCTGTTGTTTTATCTGAAGCCACATTTGTGCAGTGTGTGGTCTATTGCTTCTACAGAAGATCTAAGAAAGCAATTTTCAAAATGTGAAATTGTAATTAGAAGGTCTGCAATTAGGAATCCTTGTTTATAACCCAAAATTGGAATTCCTGCAAGACACATAAAAAAATGAAGGAACAACTTAAGAAAGCTACTTATCTGTGTACTTTTTAGATACGGCAAAACTTAAGGCTTGAATTTTTTTTTCTTGCTTTCTGATACAGCAGTTGCTTTTACCAGTTCCTTTTTTTTTTTTTTTTTAAGCTGTGCTAATACAGATCTGGGAGTCATTCCCTTCTTAGTTCTTGTTCAGTATACACCTGCAACTTGCTACGAAGTGAATGATAAAAGTTTTGATGATGTTAGAACTTGGGATTTCTTAGTTTTGGTTTGATTTAGGAGACGGTGGGAACAGAAGAGAGACATGGCATTGCAGTAGATTATTTTACAGTATCTGTGGTTCTCCTATAACTGCCACAACTTGCTTTTAGAGACTGTTGTTTTCAGATTTTGTATAGGAAAATAGTGTATTGCAAACTCATGATTCTGCTAATTTAGAGTTAAGAAAATGCCTGTTTGGTTCCTGTGATTATTGTTATAATTCTTAATTCAGGCTCTGACATGGGCTGAGCCTGGGCTTTTTCAGCAGTGGAAAGAGTAAACATAGGCTGTGGAACTTGTTGTGTGACAGTTGCCCAAAGAATTGCTTAATAAGCGTAATGTTTAGTCCTGCCACATTTTTTATGCTTGACTCAAGTAGGGCATTGACTTTGATTTGACCATAACTGCTTGCATGATACAGAATATAAAGGAAAGAAATGTCTCCAGTCTGACAACCACAATGTAGTGCATATTCTCTGTGAACTTCTGAACTTGACTGTTTTAGAAATGCGGCATAGCTTTTCTGTGAAAAAATTGTCTCCTAAGGTGTCTTAGCCTAAAACAGAGTGTGAGGAAAAGGTCTCTGAAATCATACTTGTTTATTCTGTTGTCTGAAAATAATTCTTCCTCTTGTCCCACTTGAGAGCTGTACAAGAAACAGAGTTGGGGCTGATACCAGAGCAGCACTTTCTTCCAAGTCATTGTCTTCTGGGAAATGCAACATGAAGCAGCAGCTTTCAAGTCCTGCCAGCTCTTGTCAGATTTAGCTATACCAATCTCTAATTTATTGCCCTCTTTTTGGGAAATGCTACATTCACATCTAATGTAATTACTCTCATGCTGCTCTAATAATTACTTAGAAGTCAAATTAGAGCTGATCATGAATCCTCTGACAAAATATCTGTTCCATTAAAGAATGTTAATTAGTTGAAACCAGTCCTCTTTTTTAGGCATGTACATACCAGACTTGATGGGAAGTTTTTTCCCTGGTCCAAAATGGAATTTCTAATCAAAGCCAAGCCTAGAATAGCGAAGAAAGAGTCCAGGGCTTTAAGGAGCCATATGGGACAGAAGATACAAAGCTTAAGACCCGTTTCTGTTTCATTGTTAACACTAGGCTAAAAATGCTCCCTTTTCTGTCAGTGTCTTTGGTAAGTACAATTCCACATTGTATAAGCAAATAAATATTTTTATATTTTGGCCAAGATAGCTAAACCACAACTGACTCAGGTATATCTCTTGGGATGTTGGAGAAAATGTTCAGGTTTCTGATCTGGATGGAAAGTGATTGAAAGCTGAGACTGTTCCTACCTAACACACTCCAGCTGTAGTCTTTGCACTTCAGAAAAAAGCCTTGAGTAGGGTTCCATGTTTCAAAAAGATTTTGGACCTGGTGGCAGCCAAGCAAATCTGCTTTTGAAGGCAGGCAGGTTATTTCCCATGCAGCCTTAATACAAATGCTTAGACATTTACTTAGGACAAATGTTTTTAGCTGAATTTTTAGTGAAAGGACTTCAGAACAAAGAAATGAAACACCAAATGTATGTAAAGATACATAGTATGTGTGTATAAAGATGCGGTATCCTCAAAGAATGCAGTATCTTCATGTAATAAAAGCTTAAGAACTCTTAGCCTGTAGTTGCTTTGGTAGCTGAAGGAATGATGCAGGATGCAGGCTTGTTAGTTATCTTCAGGCCTCAAAATCTGTTTATGGTAGGAGGAGCTTGGTAGCAAGTGCTACATGTAGGATGTCTGACAGTTGGTTGTTGAATGCTCATGAACGTCCCCTCCAACCATTTCTGAAGATCTGAAAGCTGCAGCAGGTTTTGCTGAAGAGAACTGCCTTCACTTGGGCCTGCAGTGTTCAGCCTGGTGACTTCAAGTGTGTAATACTGGTATAGGTATTTCAGTTTAGGTGTGAGAGAAATTAATTAACTGCATTTGTGTATCTTACACAAACAGTTGCTGTAAGACCACTTCCGCTCCCTTTGGTAAAGAGAACTGTTTTATCCCATATAATTTGTTCCTCTCCGGAGTGGAAATTGGTGTTGTACGATAGGGTGGCTAAGAGAAGCCGAAATGGACTTTCTTCAGATATGGTGCTGGGAAACCATCCGCGGTCTGCCAGGACAGCTGTGCCTCCTGGGGCAGCGGCTGTCTACGGAGGAGCTGCTGGGACAGCACTGGTGAGAGGCAGAGAAGGAGCAGCTGCCTGGTGAGGGAGCTTTTCCAAGTTCCAGAGCCGTGAGGAAAGATGAAAAGCTATGGGTCAATGGAAAACATGAGATGCTGTGCCAGGCATGTGAGTTCTTCCCCAAAGAGAGCCGCAGTGGATGTCTGAAATAGCTGTACTCAGTTCTAACAACTCATCCTCGTTTGAGGGTAAGATGCCAGCTGATGTGGTTAAGCTTGTGCCCGAGGGAGAGGAGCCTTGAGCCTGAGGCTGAGACCTGAAATTGAGATATTGACACCTTGCTAATCCTGTCACTGTGGAGTAACTAATTTCTGACAAGCCTGCTACACAGGTGTCACGCGTGGAGTCATTGCTGTAGCTGAGGCTTGCGAAAGACTCTTCTCCTTTCATACCTGTCTGAAAGATGCCTTTTTCAAAACTAGTATGTAGTGCTTTGAGTGTTGCATTGGCAATCGGCGGGATAAGCAAAGGAAAAATTTCTAGTCAGACATTAAAAAAAAACATAACAGAAGCTGATTGAAATAAACCTTCCAGAGTTTTGGAGGGGGTGCTTAGTGAGAAGAAACGGTAAGAGAAAGCCAGGAAAAAAATAATGTTAAAAGGTTTGTTTGGGTTTTTTAACAGTGTTTCAGGTTGTTTCAACTAAAGCATTGTTTTTTAAGTTAACCAGACTAGTAAGTCAAGTCAGTCAAATGGCAAGTTTTTAGACTTTTTCTCTTGAAAGCCTCAGAGATCAGTTATTAAAACACTTATTAATACACAGTCAAGCACTGTGATCTTTGTAAACAACAGATTTATGACTGCTTAAGCAATTGCAAGCCATCTGCATATGTTTTATCCAAGTCTACTTGCATGGACCTCTGTATTTTTGTTATGAGACAAAAGTCCTATTAAATGTTCAGAAAGAATGAAATTAATATTGACAATTAATGCTGACAACTGTGAGTCTAACCTTTCCTAATTTTGAAGACTTGTCTTTCTAGCATAAAAAGGTTACATAAATTTATAATAGTGGGGGTTTGGGGGGGGGGAGAGTACTGAAATTATCACTGAAAAATGCTTAGGGCCTTAGGCAGTAGTATTTTGAAATTGAAGTTTTAATTTTTACTTCTAGAACACTTTAAATCTACTTTATTCCCTAGCTTAAGCACTTCTATTTTGACATAAGAACTGGCAAGAAATAAATGTATGTTGAAGACCAGAAAGTTCCTACTACTGGGAAAATGAGAAGTTGGAACAGCCTTCCAGTCAGAAAAACTAGAGCAAAAGGTCGCTTGTATATGGAATTTGTTTACCCTGAAAAATATGATGCTCTGAGCAGAAGCAGAGCACTTGCTGTCGTTGTTTTAGCGGAGCATTGTGTTGCCCTGTTTATATCAGTCCAATTCTTTGTGCATATGTTTGCACCACATCTCAACAGATGCACCACATTGCACCACAGTACTGACCTCGTGTCAGACAGGGATTAGCAGTCTGGGCTGGTGATGCAAAAATGCTTAGATTGGGTACCTGATATGGGTTTAATGAGTATTTTCCTTTCATCCTCTGCCAGTTTGATGTCCTCCAGGAGCTTTAAAGATCTATTAAAAAATAATTTTGAGTCTTTTATTTGTAAACAAGCATTAGACTTAAGTCAATGATCATTAAGTGTGTTTCCTTTAGAAAGCAGGTTTTCTCCAATGATTCTGAAGCGAGCTGCTGTGAGTTGGTCCTCTGTATACGGGCACAGCTTAGGAAAGTCTGGTTCACACAAAGGCAACTGCGGTATCCAAAGAGCTATGACCAAAGAAGAATAAAAAGAGAGCATAGCATCAGGACTGCTGGGCTGCCTCATAGCTGGGCTGGAATAGAAGTGATCCATTGCTACTCTCTGCTGCTGAAACTGTAGTTGCGGTGCTACTTGCATAAAGCTGATATTAAATCTATGATAAGGTAGCACAAGTATTTGTACAAAGTATTTGTAAAAGGAGTATTGTGGGATATAAGGTGGTAGCATGAGGGTCCCTTGTGCCTTTTTGGGAAGTCCTTTTTTAATACTCGCAGGTCCCGTTGACTGTAGAAGACTGAGTGACTCTTAAGTAACACCAAAACTGACCTTAGCTTTGAAGCTTCAGTTTAGCCTAGACAAATGGCATCCACACAAGAAAATAAAATTTCTCACTGTTAGGCTTCCATGGTACTTTTGTGAAGTTGATGCAGATGTTTGAAAGAAAGAGTAACAGGCTCTTTGTGGAACTCCTGGTAACACCGTAATACTTTTTGAACAGGCCTGGGCCGGACAGATATCTTAAAATCACAGCTGTACTTCATGTGCTGTGGGTGGGAAATGCAAGTTATTAGCGCCAGTAATTCATGTAGAAAGCTCTATCTTAAACTGCATCTAAAAAACAGGATGTTTTTCTACTTCTAGAGTCCAGCTTTAATTTTTTGGGGGGGGGAAACAAACCTTCCTCTTATAATCTCTTCACGGCTAGTTCCAAATTTCCCTGAATTGTTTATTGACCAGTAAAAAAGAACATTTGCAGTAAAAAGATCTGGGATTAATTCCATAGTACTTTCAACTGGTTTACCAGTAAAAACCCTACACCAACAGTACAGCAAAAGAGGTGCGCATGCTTTTACTCATACTTGAGTGTCTTAGTGTTTAAAAGTTAGTAGATAAAGTTGATGATGCATTTTATTATGCTAAAGTTTTCAGTATGTTGCTACTCAATATTGATAATTCATGGTGATATACTTGCTTTTGGAGAATTTATTGAGTTTTTAATTAGAAAAAAAAAGTATCTTGACTCAAAAAATATACCACATAAAAGAAGATTATTAAATCCCCATGAACTTTTACTGCAATTTTAAAAATTACTTTATTTCCCAAGCTGCACTGTGACATGACAATGGTAGCAGCACAGCTCTTGATCATGTTCCACTTCGAACATGTCACACATGATTATTTCAGGAATGTTTCTAACATACACTAGAGAGGTATCTCTTGTTCTTATTTCAGCTGAGTGATACTAGCATGAAGCTTGCATTTTGGTTTTGTCAGTTTTTCTGATGGTCTCAGGTGAACACTGTATGCCACTTCCTGACTTACTGGTACATGACTCCATTTACAGAAAGTTTGGTTTTATCTGTTGCCTGTAAATTGTGTTCACATCACAGGTAGACTGGAGATTAGCTACTAACATATAAAACAGCGAGCCTGTGAAAGTCCTTGTGATTTTCTTAGACCATAAAGTAAGTAAAGCTGCTTAAGTAAATAAATACGTGTAGCAGCAGTCTATGAATTGCCTAGTGCAATACTAGTTGTTTTTGTGGGTTTTTTTTGTCCAAATGAACAAACCTTTGTATTGCTGATCTTCAGTTTTTTCTTAGGGTGCAGTGTCTTTTGTGATGTGTATGTGGTGGTGGTTTTTGTAGCCTTTTCTAGATTAGGCAGCTATTTTGCAGTTGTTTATGTTCATGGAAGATTGGATTTAGTGACCACTGTGGTCATTTGCAGTCCCATATGCTTGTCTGCTTGGATTTCTCAGTTAAAAATGAAAAATATATGTTGTCACAGAGCCATATTCTTTAAACTGTCCAGTGCAAGAAAAGCTATCTTATCACGGTTAACAATTCACAGATAGAGACAAATAGGGAAACAGGCTGCTGAGGATTATCTTCTCTTTTAGCAGTGAGCAGTCATAAGTTTCAAACCAGAAGAGCTCTGTATGTCTCAATAGAGAGCTGATACCATGATTACCCATGCTGGTGTGCTTGAGACAGGCTCAAGATTTTGCTAGTGAGCAGGTCAGAGCGGGTCTGTGCAAACAGGTGGTGCCTGCTACTCTGCGCTCTTGCAGGACGGAGCTGGCGCTCCCTGCAGACATTTCGATGCTGTGCAGTTGGGGATGAAGAGGCACCTCCATGTGACCTCATGGTACAAGACAGCTAAGCATCTGGGGACCATTCATGGTGGAGTTCTAGCATTTCAACAAATATGTGACTCATTTTCCATTACTGCCTGTAGCAATTTCTTATCAACTGTATTCTTACTGTAGTCATTTTTGTGGTTACTGATAGGAAAAAAAGTTTTTAAAAAATCTTGAACAATATTATTGGCAGTACAGTTGATTCATTGCAAAGAATTAACACATGCAATAGGAAAGAGGAACTGTTTGGATAGCGGTTCTTTTTTTTCAGGCTATGCTCAATTGCAAGCATTTTCGAGCCTTTCAAAATTCACTTTTAGCAACAGTAGGTTTCATCCTTTACCCTCCAGTTCTGCTCTCAGAAAACTGCAAGTATGATTATTTAAATACAAAAAACATGGGTTTAAACTTTACTAGGATAATTACGTTTGTAGAAGTGGTTTCTATCTTAGACTGTTCTGGCATCTCCCTGTGCCATTTAAATGGAGTTCAGTTTTGTAAATATCCTTTTGATTCTGCTTGCTTTTGCCCGCCCCCCCCCCCCCCCCCCCCAGTCACTGCATAGCAGAGTTGTATGTGACCAAAGGAGAAGAAAGATATTTGTAAGCTTCCATCTTTTCTCTTCCACAGTTTCTTGGATCACAGCTGAATTGATATTGAGGCATTTTATAGATACAAAATATGAGCTGCTGGCTTTTAGTATGCATGTTGACTGTGTATGTTTTTGCTGTAATGTATAAAAACTGACTTGGACTTAAGTTCTGTGGTGCTCTTGCTAGCTGGGTGTGAGAGGGTCATATCAGGGTATTTGCACTTCCTTTTGGAGGATTTCTTCCTGAAACCTTGAGTGATTTGATTGAGAGCAAGCCAATGATTATGCTCAGCATAAGGTGATGAAAGACAGGAGTTTGCAGCCATTGTGAAGCAAAGCAATGGAAAAAGTTGCTGCTTTTCAGAAAGCCTTTATTGCCACCAAACCATTTCCACTCTCATATTAGCCTTAAGACTGCTGACCTTTGAGAAAAATTACCCAACAATCCCTGAAAACAGTTGGGAGGAAAAATTAGCGAACAATGATACCAAGACAGGAAGGCAAAAAAAATAATTGTCCTTCATCCTGGTATGGAGATAGTAAGATGAGTTTTCAGCTAGGCATCATTTTTCACATCACTTCTCAGATTATCACATTTCCCAGAATGTTCAAAAGGAATTTCTGTCCTGGGGCATTTTATAGATAGGTGATTTTAAGTTTGATGGGGTATACCAACAAAGTCTAGACTGATCATATAGACTGGGGTTGGTTGGGTTGGGGTGGGGTTTTTTTTGGGGGGTGGGGGTGTAAATAACTGCATACTGGCAATATATCCAACCTCAGAAGTACATTAATTTGTCTGCAGTGTTTGGCAGTTTTCTCTGATTTTTTGACAGGATATTTTTATTTTATTTTTCAAAGATAGCTTGCTAGCTGGCAAGACAAAACACAAGCACGAAGGATGGATTCAAAAGAGACTTAAAAATATGTAGACAATGGCATTTGCAATTTACATTTGAACACTGAGAGGTAGTAATTTCCTCCAGCTCACAGGATTCACCAGTGCAATGAGTATTCAGTGCTTTCTTTTTCCTTGATCCTATCTTAGTATACTGAAATTATGAAAGAGGTAAGCCATACTGCTTAATAACAAAAGTTACTAGTCTCCATCTTCTCAAAATAAATCTCCTTTGGATGGAGAATAGGCATGACACTTACTCTTGAATAGATATTACACTAACATCTCTGACTCAAAATTTCTGATGATTTTCTACAAGCTTTCACATGTTTTTATCACGAGCTTCAAGTCTGATATTGTAAAATAAATCTTGATTCAAAGATGCATTTAAGTTAACTGATTATTAACCATAATAGAGTGGTGCTATGTAAGGATGGTCATACCATTTTTTTAACCAGATAGTGATGGGTTGACCTTCTTAACCAGTTGTGCTACCTATTGCACAATCCAGCTATATCTTTGGATTGAATCATAGGCATAATGTTGAAGGAACTACTGCGTGAAGTGAGGTGATTTATGTGATTACATAAGCTAGAAAAGGTATGGGAGCTACTTGCTTAAGAATGAAAAATGATCGGGTTTGCTTCCTTCCATTAAGCAAGTGTTACGAAATTTAATTTCTTAGGAAATCTGAAAAGAATACTTATAAATACTTGGGAATTATTTCACATGATAAGAATGATAACACTTTGGTTACTCAATTAGCATCACACTCATTTAAAAGAAATTGTAAGATTCTTACTGGATTTACTTGGCCTTTCATTTAGCCTAAGAGGAACAAAATTAATTGGAAATACATAATGTATGCTAGTTAGTGTAGGAAAAGCAGTCCAGTTAACCATATGAAGTCAAATGAAAAATCACTACGGAAGAAGTGACTTTGGGACTTGCTAAGGATTTTAATGTGTGTGTCCCACAGCAATAGCTGTACCTGGCTTACCATGCTGGTTTCGACAAGGCTACACAGTGGAAAGCTTACAGCAGCAGGACATCAGCCTGCAAAACTGGGATTCAGCATAATTGAGCTAGTAGAAAGCTTGTAGAAAACCAACTGAAACGTCGTACTTGATTCTTCCCATGAACCTAGAGGAATTTTGTGCAGAGGAAAACCTACAGATTCATGAGAAGTTTTGTAGACTATTGTGAAGAACACATTTTTCTTTAGGTTAAATGTCCTCGTTTATTCACTTTTTGCATGAAATTATCTCTTGCTCCTTTTTAAGCTTCTGGTCTTATTTCAGAAAATAACATACATGTTCATTTTAATTATGCATTCTGTGTGAAATCTGAGTTAATTATAGATTACTATAAATACCTTCTATCTCAAAAAAAAAGGTCAAGAGATAAAGGGTCCTGGTGGCTTATAGATAAAGCTAGATGGTAGGAAACAAAAGTTATAGTGGGATGTTCAGGAGGAAATGGTCTTTGATAGCAAAGGAGGATGGGTCTAGAGGGGAAGACAAAGATTATAGGATCTTGAACGGACTTAAGTGTTGATGGAAGAACTACATCCAAAAGATGGACTGGAGATCACTGGAGACAAGCTGAAACATTTTCTAGGAGTTGTTTCACTTACATCAAGCTGCTAAATTTGCTAAGCCTCTGCACATCTGTACAAGTCTAGTAGCTGACCACACAAAGTTTTCTGTATGTGACTGCATATTTCTAAGGCTTTTTCTCTCTTCTGTGAGAAACTGCAAAGTGCTAAGAATTGTGCCAATGAGAGGACTACTCTCCAAACTCTGAACAAAATAGTTTTATTCTGATGACTGGCAACTAAGTGCAGCACATATTCTTGGTCTCTGCTATTGTATTTCCATAAGTTTTGCCTGTTGCATTGTGTTACTCATTTGGGACCACATTACAAAGCATTGATTCAGTATATTTTCAGGCTTGACATCGCATTATAAAGCTATTTTCCAGTACAAATTATTCAGTACAAAACCAGCAAAGGAAGCTTTATTTAATGAGTTGTACAAAGCATTTAACTGGTTTTGAAAAACATGTGGCTACTGAACCTGGAACCACTTTCATATCATATTTCTTGTTCTATTTAGGATATTTACCTACTTTTAATAAGAACTCTTTTTTTAATTACTTGGTCTCATTCCAGAAAGTCAGTCTTCTGCTCTTCAAAGGTTAAAGATTAAAGAAAAAATGCTGGAGGCAAAATTATACAAACACTCTTTTGTAGCCCTGAAAAATAAAAGCCTTGATTTAAGCAGTACTGAAAAGTTTCAGAAGTTTAAACTTTTTTTTTTAATATACAGCTTTATTTGAAACGTGCTGATATTTAGCCAGCCAGAACTGCATGCAGCAGGAACTCCTACGGCAGCCTCCTTGGCCTTCCACAATAAGGCCAGAACACTGTGGACCCCAAGCTCACAGATGGCAATTGTACCACGCCGTCATATTTTCTTCCACTTGGGATGTCTGTGACTAACTCACTTTTTCATAAGACAAGACCGTATAATTCTGCAGTGAC
Source organism: Haliaeetus albicilla (assembly GCF_947461875.1). Lineage (NCBI taxonomy): Eukaryota > Metazoa > Chordata > Aves > Accipitriformes > Accipitridae > Haliaeetus > Haliaeetus albicilla. The sequence goes on from NC_091516.1 coordinate 5,675,236, forward strand.
ATTATCCCAAATGAAGCAAAAAATAAATCGTGAAGATTCTCCCATGTGCTGGTCCAGCAAAGAATCCACTTTCAAGTGTTTGAGCCATGATTTCACAAACAGCATTTTTATAGGTATGTCTTTGCAAGCAGATGCATGCGTAATCTTCCCTTGCTACCAGCCAGATGCAGTCGAGCCCTGAACCCAAATCCACAGAGTTGTGTTGATGCAGCTAAAAGATCCGGCTTTCAGGAGGTTTTATTTGCTGAGGCTCAGTGTTGCACTTACTGAAGGACACAGTTTGTCCCCTGCTACTGGCTTGATTCCAGCTAGCTGAGAGCAGCAGCACAGGCTTGCACATGCCAACACGCAGTGGTATCAATTTCCTGAAGTGAGTTTTCTAGTTGCAGAGGATGATACTATTCACCACTGTTTTGAAAATAAGCTTTTGTGGGAGGCCAAGCCAATGCTTGCAGTCCTGCTCCTCTCACTGAGTAACAGTCACCAGCATCCCAATTCCTTCCTTTTATGCTGTTTGCTTCATATGTTTTCTAAGATCACAACAGAGACAGGTAGTCTTTTGCAATATCAGCATAAAATACTTTTAAAGGCAACCAGCTATTGCTTTATGAACTAGGACATCCTTCCTAATACCACTTAGCTTTCAGTACATTTTGACCAGATGCACTGTTCTGTGTTGCTGTACTGCACTCCTATGTTGTTTGCAGCTCTTTAAAATATCCTTACAACATCACCGGTTGTAATATGTGCTGTACAAGACATTAAAGCAATTTTGGTTGGGTTTGGTTTTTTGTTTTATTTTTTTGCAAGAGATCCAGGTATATGAGAACTCCATAAAACATTTTAATCTTACTTTGATCTTCAGCTTAAATTTCTCTATCCTCTTTTATTTTCCAGGATGGAAGTACCCTGATTTTTTTTTTTCTGCTAATAACTTTTTTTGAGTTTCCCAATATTTGCCAGTTGTGCATACTTTTGCAAGGCGTTTCTCCTTGCTTTGTTGTCCTTGATTGCACATAGACCTGCTTTTTTTCAGTCTCTTCTTGCAAAATGCAGCAGAATTCATAAGGACACCTGAAATGCTATAGCATAAGTGAAACGGAACAAAAATAACACTTTGACCACATGCTGGTGGGGAGAAGTAGCGTGCAGCCAACTTGTAAGCCCTGTTCAATGCAAAGTGTGAATTTGTCCTTTCCCATTTTTGCAAAAAACATCTGTATTTCTCAGAATAACCACTATTTACAGAGGATGCAATTGCTGTTTGCTAGAGACTATACACAAATTAAATATCCTAACTGAATTTACTCTCTTCTCTTCGCTAAATAGTCTTCAGGATGTAATTTATTGTGGGTGATTTGTGGTGATCTATTTTTCATCAGTAAATAGCCAAGTGTTAGGCTTTTTTCTACAGTTCAGGTTTTGTTTATATCCATCTGTTCTAGGAAAATAAGGGTGCCTCTTCTGCAGTTCTCTGTTTGCAAAGGTTAGAGTGGCCAGGCAATATGCACGTGGACAAGTGCCAGGGAGATCTAGTTTTGCATGGTTTAGAGGCAGAATAACCAGGCAGACAGCACGAATGTTTGGTTAAAAGATCTCACTAAATAAAACATAAAAAAGGTATTAGTGGCTACTGGACAAGTATGAGCTACTACTCTAGGTTTGCAATAGAAATAATATTTGGGTTGTTGTCTTGGTGACTGAGTACTAATCTTTCACGTATAGGTACAAACTGTGCTCGGCAAAGAATGCTGCATGCATCAGCTAGTGTTTAAATTGGTAGTGATAGGGACGTTGTCCCAGGTTTTCTACAGTGCCTCATTTCTAGTAGAACATGAAGTTAAAAGCTAGAACTGCAGTTTTATCCTTTCATAAACATTTATATTCTGCATTTCTGATCTGTATTTTCAGTCATTCTGTTAACACAATGTGAAATAATTCAAAATCTTAATTTAACTTACCTACATTTTTTGTTGAGTATATAGTCAAATACTGTGTACCTTACAAAAAAATGGGTTTTTTTCTCCTTAATCCCATAACTCTCAAAAGAATACTCTCCAACTTCCCTGTAGCTCTTCTTTTTCCACTGCTTCTGCCAATAGTCTTTTTGATTCATATATACAAGTTTGCTAGAAACAGATGAGAATGCATGCATCTTGGACAGAAACTGGGAGTTTGGAAGAGTGCAAGCTAGATGTTGTTATTAATATAAAGTATCACTTTCACAGTCACAATCAGTGATATTTTTAAATGTTCTGAATCATCAGCTCCTATGTACAATGTTCTATGTACTGAAAAATGAAACAAAATATGAAAGCCAGGTTGTCATGAATCAGTAGATTATTGTTAGTTAACAGTGTAATGTGGGTCTCTGTCAACTCCACTTTTCCATTTGTCATCTGCAGATATGAGCGTATCTTTGACTAGTAAGATTTCCTTTTACAGAATCTGTGGAAAATGTAATGAGATGCCTTTAAATCTATTAATTATTTATAAGTTAATTTCACACTGCTTATGATGGCCCTTACTTTTATTCAGAAACATTATGCTCATGATGTTTCATAGCACGTGGAAGCTACAGAAGGTCATGTAATATATTTGCATATTAAAATACACCACAAAGTTTGTGTGTGAAGTCAAATTTCAAAGCATCTGATTTCTGGCTAAGATAGAACAGGAGGATGAGAAACCAAAAGGATAACCATACTGGATCAAATCAAGACCGTGTTTTTTCCAGTATCATGTCTACAGGAGTACATGTAAGCTGATAGCTAGAGACAAAAAAATAACTGAGAAAGCGTATATAATATTCCTCCTTCAGCTTCCAAATATTTCCAGCTGAGGGGATTTCCTGAACCGGATGTGCATTCTGAATGGTTTGAAAGCTGCAGTGGTTTTGTCTTCCATTACATTACTCAGTTACCCATTGAATACATAACATTTAGCATCCAAAACATCCTTCGTTGACAATGTTTACAGGTCTATTCCCTGCTGTGTGGAGTCACCTCCTTTTCATTTCTGACCAGTCTGGCCCATCTAGCCTCTTTTGATTCCTCTAGCTTTATTTTTTAGAAGAACTTTTATTATTATTGCTGGTTCTAATTTGACCTCAGTCAGAGTCACGGATTTGGGAGATTAGTAGCAAATAGCTGGCATTTTTTATTCTTCTTCTAGTTTGCTTGGTTTAGCATTTCACATTTTCAAACTTTCTGTTATAGCTACAAGGATTAACAGTGTATTTGTTAATATCATGAGATTTGAGTATATCGCATAACAGATTCAGGAAACTTCAAGACCATTTAGTATAGTGAATACACAGTAAAAATCACAATAGTTGTGAAATATCAATACTGCATCATTATGAAGAAATTCCTTGTCTATCAGCAGGTGATGGCATGATGATGGAGGATATCATGATGGAGTGTACAGAGCACAGAGTGCACATGTAACCGTAGGCAGCTTTAAGAGAAAGTAAATTGGAAGAAATGAGCTGGAATCTGTGGCCTTTTTCATACCATAGTATGTTTTAAATATCATCATAAAGTGAAAAAAAGGGAAAAACATGCCTCTGAAGACCTCTAGGAGGATGTTCTGTCCATCTTTCTCAGGGGCTAAAGTGAACAGACTTCTGGAGATCTTTAAGAGGCAAGTCGACATGGATAGATTTAGCAGCTACCTCTCTTCTTCAACTAAATAATGGACTTAGACACTTACTTTAGCAGGCAATCTCATTGTCTAGAAGGTAGGTTGGGAGCCTAAATGATGTGGCTTGAATGGTGTCAAAAATAGTAATAGCAATTATTTTTACTTTGAAATTTAACAAAAGAAGATTTGAACCAGTGATAATTTGTCTGAATTTTTAAAAATCGATTTTGCTGATTTTAATTATGCTTTGATGACTGAGAGTAGAGGAGGAAAACACCTATTGCACATGAAGAGTCATAGCAGAATTTCTTTAAACATATGTGTTTAAGGAAGACAAAAGATGCATGGATTACTTTTCCGGCAAATTATTTCCCATCAGACTGTCAGCCATGAATTTTTTCTTATCATTTGCAACAAATCTTTTCTAAAGAATAAAAATAAACTCTGTTTTAGTTTTTTCACTTCTTTATATTTCCTGACTCTGACTGCAGGAAAGAAAAACTAAAATAACACAAATGAAAGTTTTCCTTTTTTGCTGTCCAGTGAAACTGGAAATATCTACTAAGTGATAAATAGTCTTCTGTGATAATTTTACTGCATTAAGCAGGAAATAAGATGCTGAGAGAGACAGATTAGCATTGACCACTTGGGAGCTTAATTATAGTAACAGGATTTCTATGAGAATATCATCATCTCAATGGTGAATAACACAGATGTATTTTAGTAACTGGACATTATTTAGATGCTTTGACATGCAGAAAGTATTATGGATTTGGGTATTTTTGTGTAACTGTTAAATGTCAGCAAATGGTCATGAAATGCTTCTTTGAAATGAAATGAAATTTGTGTATAATTGTGGTTTTAAGTAGTCTTGATGTTCTACAAATTCAATTCATTTTTGGCTCTTGTGAATTAAATACACAGCTAGCTCTGCAGCAGCAAAGTCAGTGATTGCTTTTGAAACTGACTTCAACAGGGCAAAGGTGGAAGAGATGCCTATAAGAAATAAAAAATAAAGAAAAGATAAATAGCCTTATTTTTATATATAAACAGTAATTTTGGCTTCTTAATGACCCTCACAGTTGGTTATGATTATCACTTCAAGCTGGAGTTTTCACCCTAGATACTTCATTTTTCTGAAACTTGCTATACAGTCATATTTTTTACACTATTTTCCCTGATGATGATCACTGAACTTTAGGGTATGGAAAATCAGTCTGAAGAAACATCTGCTCTCATGACTGGCCTCATCATAGTCGAACATCACAGTTGTAGAGCGACTTTTCCTAAGTGGGGAAATGTTGGTTTTCTGCAAATAGTCACATACAGTTACTTTTGAGATAACAGCATTAAAAATTTATTCTGTTATTTTCCAATATGAAAAGTTTACAGGTACTCTAGAATAGAATTAAGAGAAAACTATACACTTTTTTTTCTCTAATATAGATTAAATTTAAATACATCTGAAAGCTTTTCCTCATTCTTTTCCTATGTGTGTCTTCTGCAAACAGTTGAAAATTAGTTAATTCTCAAATTTATGAAAACTGGAGAACTACTACCTTGAACGAGGGAAGGAACATTTTGTGTAAAATTCTTACATTAGAAATGCATGGAGCTAAACGGAGTAAAACTAACTAAAAAATTATTTTATTTACTATTAAAGGTGATAATACTTAATGTTATTTGAATTGTGATTTACAAATGAGTGATGAACTTTGCAAAATGGGTTTTGGATAAAGAAGTCCAGTTGCTAACATCTCTGAATTTAGCTGCGTACGTATGTGTGAGGAAGCTTACCAGCTGTGATAAATATGCCCTAAATGCCACTTTCGATCCCTGTCTTGTACCTCCAGTTAAGTCATAATTGAACCTTGATTTCTTAAAAGTCTTGGGTTTTATGTTGCTACATATTACTTTTTTTTTTAAAGCTTTCTTTCACCTCGTCGGCTCTTCCAATGTTGACGTGAAAAATGCAATGACTTTCAGTGGGCCTCTGGAAGACATGTTTGGGTACACAGTCCAACAGTATGAAAATGAGGAAGGGAAATGGTAAGCTGTTTTTCTTCTCTTAAATGGAAACTCCAAATGATCAGGTATTCAGTGACTCAGCTGCTATGCTATTACTTGTAAGTATGCCCAATATGTAAGGGTCAGATTCTGTCAGTCATATTTCTTAAATTAATGCACAGTCCTAAGGAAACCTGGAAAGATTGGGGAGTGAAAGATCCAAATTTATATCTACATTTATTTCCTCAAAGACATAAATGAGTTCACAAAGTGGGTAAATTCCTTTCTTGATGGAGCTGAGAAAGTTTTGTGTTATGCCTGAGCCCTCTTTTTTCCATTTATCAAATAAAATCATTATTTATCTTCTCCTTGAGTTAACGTATTAGCAGTGAAATTGCTCCTGTTTTACCTAACTAATCTGTATTATGTATTTTTTTCTAAAGTTTTCTGCCAGAGGTTGTCTGTACAGAGTGTTTTAACTGGTGGGAAGATTTTCCTGTCAAAATATTTATTAATACAGTACTCTGCCTTCCCTTTTAGAGGGCTAATTACGTCTTGCAATTGGTAATATATTCACATTTGGGACTTGGAGCCTTCTTCTTAACATGTCTTTTCCTTCTTGTTGTTCTCCTGAATTAGAAGTTGCATTTTGGCATGCTTACTGGTATCGTTGCTTCTTGGTCTTTTGATAAACACCTGCTTATGATTTTCGCTTGTAGAAACAAATTTCACAGGCTAAACACTGGGCTGGAGGACTGAAATAATGATTGAATGGTAAAAGGTTTGGGAATCCTGAGTTCTCCACAATTCTTTGCAGATTGCTCTGGTTTTGCCAGAGCTTTGCCAGTAATTTGACATTCTTGGTAAACCCAGGGACTCCCACCAGCAGCCTGGGATGACAGACACGTGGCTGCGTGACAGCCGGGTCAGACTGTTCTGCAGTGCCCAAGCACTCTCCCCTGCAAGCATCAGGGCTTTCTGACTCCGAGAGTCTGTCCACCACTGCAACACAGTGTTCACCATTAGCCATAGGGGATGTTCACAGATAATGAAACTGCAGAGCCTGCTTTTGAAAATGCTAGCTCTCGATTGCCCGGGTTGTAGGATGTTTAAATATATATCTGCATGAGGGTCATGGGAGAATAATATTGACCTTCTTTGAGCTAATTTAGCCCTTCAGGAAATGGTATCCATTCTAGGAGCTGGGATTTTGCAAAGCTAGCTGTATTGCTGTAAACTGTCCTGAAACCTTTCAAGAGCAAAAAATAATATGAGCTGGAAATGGTGACTCTTCCAGTAGCTGAAGGAAGACAGGAATGTAAACTAGTGTGCTAGATCTGAACATCTCTGAAATTAAACTCCAGAGCTGCTGTTCAGTTGTCAAGTTTTCAAGTTGCTTTCAGCCTAGCAACTTTCATCCAGAGCAGGAAATCTGTAGATTGACAGTTAAAAATAAATATACAAAGCATCCCTGTGATGCTTTGTCAACGGCTATAATGCTACCTAGATACCACAGATAGAGCTTTTCAGCAACAGGTGTTCTGTGAACCTGACTGCGGTTGTTTCTCAATAAAACTGGGGTCCCCTAAAAAAAATCCCTGTGCAAAAAGACAAAGTAGCCTTTCAGACCACTTCTCTCTGTTCATGGGGCTCTTTCTTTCTGAGAAAAGAACAGCATGGGGACATGATCCTGCTGAGCATCGATCACCTCCCATGGGATGTCAAGCACAGTCAGTTTCTCTGCAGTTAAATGAAAGTCAAGGACGCATGATGGGCTGTGGTGCCTGTTTCTAAGTTTTGGTGTATAAAATATATACATTACAGCATATAGCTTGAAAGAGCAGTCAGATCCAGTATACACTTACAGCATTTTATTTTGCTTTAGAATTATTAATGAAAAAAATCTTAATGGGTCACAATGAGCAATTCCAGTAAGGTTTTTTTAGAAGCTGGATTGTCTACTGGGTTTATATTCTCCTTTCTGTCTTTTTTAAATCCATAGGCTACATTTTACCTGTTACATCATTCTATTCAAATATCTTCTGCCTGGACTCATGAGTTTATAATTAAAGGTTGAAATTGTTCTCTCAGTAACTCTTCACAATCATCTAAGTGTCCAGGAGCAAATCTTATTGAACTATTACTCTTAATGGCAGGATTTCTGTTCCCAGTGTGTGCTGTGAATTCTAATTTCATCTAAGTTCTTCCTTACACATTTAATGGAGCCAGTTGTTATCTGCTCTGTAATGCTGGACTATTTAGTGTAGCTAATGAAGATCTGAGAACAAAAATAGTGTCCATCTCTAAACAGTGTTTCCTGCTGAAAACTGGATTTAGGAGTGGATGCTAATTTGTCATGCTTACAAAGTACTATTTGAGAATAGTGATTTTTGATCACACCAAATTTTGAAAAAAAAATGCAAAGAATAAAAATCCTTAACATTTTAAAAGTTCCAAATTTCTTTTAACAACCCTTTTAATATTATTTTTTTTTTAATGACAGAAAAATTGTTGTATTTTACACTGCTGGCTCACATTACTTAAGACTGAATTCTTCCATGAGCTTGTGAGCTTTTCCTTTGGCATTTGATCTGTCAGCATTGAAAAAACATTTCTTCTAAAATATATTAAAGATCAAGAAGATATTAAATAAAATAGATATTTCCTTCTGTATTACTTTTAATACTTGTCATCCAGCCACCAATACCGCTTTTATTTTCCACTGGAATTTTTTCAAATGTTATTCTATTGTGTTATTTGGTATATAAGCACATTTCCTTTCTCTGTCCTTACTAAAGAGGAGATAGAGTGGCTGCTTTTGCTTGTATCTGAACTGGCATAATAGATACTTTTCTTGCTCTCCATCCTGTACTAGTACAGAGCTTGCTGCAGCTGTGCTCTCTCTGTAAGTTTTATTTGGTGACTTTCATGCCTTTTAAGAAACAAGACATTTCAGGTAACTTTTTCATTTGCAGGGTCCTTATTGGTTCACCATTAGTCGGCCAACCTGAGAAAAGAACAGGAGATGTATACAAATGCCCTGTAGGGAGAGACAACCAGTCACCCTGCATAAAACTGAACTTACCAGGTATGAAAGAAAATAAAGCTGTGTCACATGGCGGAATAACAGAGGCCAGATCTTAGGAGATTTTTATCTAGTAAATATGGATTAGAATTGTTTATATAGAGAAAATTTACTTAGGAGCCCAGAGCCAAATGTGAATGAATTTGTGTTTGTAACATCAAAAATCATTTTATTCTAAAAGTTTTCATTTTCCTATGGAAAACATACTCATAATTTTAGAATGGGCATTTGGCTGTGTTATCAAAACTTTATTATGACTGGCATTAATTGACTGTGATTGGCAGTCCTGGCCATGGAGTCAGAAAGGCCATGGAGCATAGATTCATGGATTACCCTTTCCAAAGTTCTTTAAAGCCAGCAAGAGCCTTTGTAATGCCATCAGTAAGCTTTTGATGAGAATGCAACTAGCCAGAACCAGGCTGATGCATCGTAATATAAATAAGGTAAATATTAATAATTTTCTTGCTCATGTTAAGAGATACATGATGTAATCAGGAAAAGACTCCCTGTTAATATGAATTTCACTAAATACACCTGTTGTGCTATTTTTTATCTCCTCCTTTCCCTTGAAAACCTAAATGTCAGTAATGTAATGTAACAGTAACAAATATAAAAGCTGTTAAGTCATTTATAGCAGGACAGGGTACAAAATGAATGTTTGTTTTCTAATTAAAAAAACCTGTGTGAACAGTAATCTCTTGCTTTCATCGTGCTGTTATTTTTACTATTTTTCTTTTTTGTGGTTCAAGAAAACTATTTGAGACAGCAAACCAGACAAATTTTCTGGGATAAAAGCCAGTCTCAGAGATTTTCTTGATTGTTGCAGTTGAAGAAGGAGGAGGAAGAGTGCTAAAATATTTGATGAAAGCAGTGTCAGTCTGGGTTTTATTTTAGAAGCTGGAAGCTCCATGTTAGGGGATATATACTTTAACATTTTGTTTTCATGTTCCCAAATACTTAACATTTTAATCTATTTATAGCTTCTACTTCAGTTCCTAACATTGTGGAAGTAAAAGAAAACATGACTCTTGGAACAACCTTAGTGACTAACCCAAAAGGAGGCTTTCTGGTAAGAACGGACTTTTTGCCAATTTTAAAAGAAGTCTGTTTTTTCCTCAGGTACTATAACAAAAACATTTCACCCTTTTTCATATTTTAAAGGCATGTGGACCACTTTATGCTTATAAATGTGGGCGTTTGCATTACACAACTGGAGTTTGCTCTAATGTCAGCTCCACTTTTGAAACCATCGAGGCGATTGCTCCGTCTGTGCAAGGTATGCATGCCACAGGCCACAGGAATTCTCCTGTGTGTCCGAAAATACAAAGTGCCAAACAAGACAAATGTATACACACAGGCATACCAAAAAGTATGAACTGATTAACTTAGCTACCAGCATTACCAAGTTAAGTAAATGTTTTCATTGTCGCTATATAACCTAAATTCTTGCTACTTTTGGAATTTTCCTCAGTATAAACAATCATTAGAGTGCTATGTAACATCTAAACACAACAGCTAAAAATAGTTGCTTATGTTTTTTACTTATGGCCAAAAGACTCTTTAAATAATGACGACATGTTAAAACCTAATACAAGCCCAATTTAGTAATATAGATGAAAATCTTAAAGACCTGGTCCTTTGGAAAAATTGAAGAACAGACTGACATTGAAGAAGGTAGGGGTCGCTGGTAAATGCTTCAGTTACATGATCTTCTAATCCCATTCTTAGATTTCTGCTTACGAGAAAGTGCCTTGCTGATAAAAGGAACACAAACCATATAAAATACGATGCAAAAGTTGATGAATGACAGTTGGCATCAAACATGTCAGTTCAGCTCCTGTGCAGAAGGATATGCATTTGTTACTAATCACAGAAGTAACTGGAGCTGTGAAATATATTTGATCCTTGTTAGTATCAATTCTTACATGGCAATTTGTGTTGCAGAGTGTAAAACCCAGTTGGACATCGTCATAGTTCTCGATGGGTCCAACAGCATTTATCCATGGGAGAGTGTCACAGCCTTCCTAAACAGCCTCCTGAAAAACATGGATATAGGTCCTCAGCAAACACAGGTAACATGGTAGATATTTTATCGTTGTTTAATCTGCAAGGAAAAAAGGGATTTACAGGAAATTATATGAGAGCATCATCTATTGAGCTCTTCAATTCCAAGAACTTATGGCAATGGGGTACAAAAACAAAATAGCTGAAACCATAAATAAGTCTGTGTCTGCTGCCAAGTAGCAATGTCAGGGAGGCTCTCCCTCACCCCACCGCTCAGGCAGTCTGGAGAAACCAACTTTCTAACCTAGAGACAAAAGTTAAGTGCATTAAGTGAGGCTGCTTGAACACTGTCCTTTCCCACTTCCTTCCTCTCCACAACCACTTCTTGTCTGTTGTACTTCATAGCACAAACATTATTTCTGCTCCTCCGAGGCGCACATGCATCGTTCAGACAGCCTTTGATTATAAGCTTTTTTGGAGCCGTGTTCGATATTTTGTACTGTGAAGCATTGAGCATACAGCTTTTAAATGTTTGAAATCATAATTAACAAGTGGCTGTTAAGCCTCATGTTATTAATGGCAGAAGCTGCATTTACATAATAAGCGGAGAGGGCCAAATTCCCAGCTGCTATAAATCAGCGCAGCTCCACCAGAATTAACGGAGCTACAACCAATTACCCCAGCTGAGTATCTGACATACGTTTCACAATCTGCTGAACAGAGTACGTAAATAGCAATTCCAGCAGAATTCTGGGAAGGGGGAAACATGGTCGCTGGAATACATTTTAACAGAGAAAGCTTTATTAAACAGCAACAGAAGAAACAGGGCCTTCCTTTCACTTCTCCCTTTTCCCCCTCCCAAAATCAAGGATTTTCTGGGATCTTGTATAATATTTGATATGCTGCAGGCCAATACTTAGAGTTTTTGCTACTTCAGGTTAGCTCCTAACATTCAGCTCCTGCCTTCACAAAGGAGACTGCGAGAAGGTATACAGGATATGTCTGTCTGCAGAGAGTATCCCCATCATTTTCCAAGTTAATTGGGGTTTGTGAGCTCCCCTGTTAGCTGTACTGAACACTGGCTGATAAAATTATTACTTACAAAACATCAACTTTACAATTATGTTCTGTTTTTTTAAACATGCTGTTCTTCCAGATATTGTGAGGAAGAAGGAAAAACACTTTGTCACATTTAACAGAAAGGAAAACAAAATAATAAATTCTTCCTGGTCCCTTATGCTGGTGATTACTAAAACATGTGCCATTTTGGGAAAATACTTAAACCTGAACTTACCAGTACAGGGCAATGGCTGCATGAAAATCACTACTGCCTCCTTCCCAAAGGGCTTCACGGAAATAGTACACAGGGCAATCAGCTGTACTGCACTCTCACCCCTCTTCCTCACTCTGCAGTTCCTAAATTTTTACATTTCCACATCTCTATTACATTTGGTTTTGGAATCCTGCCTTGTCTGTGCAGCTCAGCTTGCGTACAAAAGGTCCCTCGCTGGCCTGCAGTCCCGCAGCCGGCCATCTCCACCTACAAAATCCATTCTACCCATAGTTTGGCATAGCTACTCCTCTCACACGTACACTTACTGACTCAAGAACGTCAGCTTTGGCATCTGGTTGCTACAGAGCAGAAACATTTGAGAGGGAGATAAGAACAGGATAAGGAGGAGAGAGGCTGAAAAACTGGAAATGGAAGGCAAAAGCTAGGGGGAATTTTCTCGGTTCCTCTTACCTTCGTCCCCTCCCCAGGACATATCCCATCTCTCTCCTCTCCTCTGAGCCCCGTGCTTGGGAACCTTGGCACAGCCAAAGTAGTACTTTGTAGTAGTAGTACTCAGTAGTACTGAGTTTATACCATCTCCTCCACCCACGCTGTCTCTTTTCTCAGAAACTGTGTTTAAATGGCTGTTGAATGGGGAAGACAAGAAATGACAGAGCAGGCTTATTTCTCCTCTCTCCTCTCAGAGCACAGAATAGGAATCCAGGAACAATTGTTTACTTTCTGTCTGTTTAAATTGATTTGTCCATGTTCATCTTTTGGGGATTGTTAAGCACATAGAAATCAGTGGACTTTCAGTGACTTCAGATTGTTTTCCCCTTGCACAGGAAAGGAATGAGGTGATTACAGAATAACTCCTTAGCAGCTTGGGTGTGACTTGTTCAAAAACGTGTTTTGATCAGAGGCTTGCAAGATTATTTTTTTTCCACTTGCCCCCTCCATGAACAATGGTCATTAGATTTGTAGCAAGTCAGAAGAGAAATTTTTTAGTGTCCCATGTTTGGCAAATTTGAAAGTGAAAGCCAGAAGATTCGGATGCAAAAAGCCACAGTTTATGGTATAATTTTTTCGGAAGTATTTCCTTCTTCCACTTTCCATTCTCCAGAAAATCCACAACACCGTACTGATATTTAAGCTGCATACCCGGAGCTTAGGGATGAGAGGAGTAAAGGGAAAGTGATGACAGGAAAGAGGAAAAGGAAGAGGGAATTAAATGAAAAAAATGGTACAAGTAGGAACAAAATATTTCTCCTGGCCTTATTCCACATTTTAATGTAGCTGCAAAGCAAAATAGTTTATTTTCCTCTTTTTGTTTAACTTTTGTAGAGATAATTGTCTTTTTAATATGAGGGTGTATTTTTTAATCCTTTACATGTGAGCAACCTTGTGTGGTAGAAAAATATCAAAAGAGAAAGCAGAATACTTCGTAAGTTCAATTCCAGCTTTAATGCAATGTTAGAATAGCCTTCAGAAATTTTCAGACAGGTTTTGTTTCTCCATTAATATATGACATAGGCAGTTATAGGTGTTTGGCCTGTAACATTATATCTCCAAAGGGAGTGTATCAGTGGACTAATAAGTCATGCCATGCCATATCTTATGATTAGTTTTATCTCCAGAAGAAGTGTATTAAAGAGGTATTAAAAAGATTCATGATGAAGAAAGACCTTTGCAATAGTTTACAAGTAATTTCTGTCTGAGTCCCTGGCAGCAAACAAAATGTAGCAGAATTAATTCAATTTTGCTTTGATTCAGGTATCTTTAGCAAGCCCTCCATATGATAAAATGTATTATCCATTAGTGCTTCCCAAGGCATCTCTGCTTTTCTTTTATGTTAAATATGATTTAAGTACAACGAAAAATATTTCTGATTTTCCTCCACATTGCAATGGTGAAAATCCTAGCATATAATTTCCATGTACTGAATGGTTTTCCTTTCATTTTGTTTTTGTTGTTGTTGTTGTTATGTTTTTCACCAGATGGATTAGCTTAATAATTTATTGGGAAAGCTGGAATGTACTTTCCAAATAAGGGGCTGTATTCATTTACAGAACAACAATAAATAATTGTCCTCAGAAATGTTTTTTCCCAAGGTAGAACAGTCCTTCACTTGCCTATTCTCTCGTACAACACTTTTTCAAAGGCAGTGGGGACAATTAAATAATTATTCCCTTGGGTAATAGAAAAGCCATGGAATGCTAGGGAAGGGAACATAAACTTAGGAATAACAAAGATGTTCAGTAGATTATGGTCAATAATGCTGGGAAAAATATTAGGTTTTCTGGAGCAGAGCAGAATGGTGTCCTTCTGTGTAGTACTACTGCATTTTCCAGATTTAAATTAAGCAAGCAATTCGAAACATACAACACCTGTAAGCACAATTCTTAGGGGCTTGCTGAAGTTATGCAATTTGAACAGGTTTATTGCCCCATAAAGGCACATTTGCATCATGTAGATGAGTCATTTACAGTTTTCCATTAGATTAAAAGGCTGCAAAAGCTCAAAACTTCATTGCTATCTAAGAATATAATTGTAATTTTACAAGGTGGACTTGATTCTGTCATCCTGTAGGAGACTGGAACATGAAGCCTAGTAGTATTTTGTCAGTTCTGGGAAGCTTTTCATTACCCTTTCTTGAGGAATGGCTCACCTTTGGTGCCATGAAATATGTGAACATGATGATCGGTGTTTTCAAAGCTACTTCTAAGGAAGGGTCCCACCAAACAATTGTATCCCATAAGATAACCATATTCCCCTCTTCCTTCCTGATTTACAAGCTATGCAACACAGTGCAGTTTTCCAGACTCAGATGTTCTTCCCATTCGCTTCCTCAGAAGGAAATGCTCAAAATGTTTACTTGCTGTGATCATGGACAATGTTTCCTTTCAAATAGGAAATGATAGACCTCAATGTCAGCCTGTAATCTTTTTTAGGAAAAGGAGAACACTAACATAGGTCTCTAGAATCATGACAGATTGTGTCATGGTTTAATCCCAGCCAGCAACTAAGCATCACACAGCTGCTCACTAACTTTCCCCCCATCCAATGGGATGGGGGCGAGAATCAGAAGAAAAAAGTAAAACTCGTGGGTTAAGAACAGTTTAATAGAGCAGAAAGGAAGAAACTAATAATGATAATAATAACAATAATAAAATTACAATAATAATAATAATAAAAGGATTGGAATATACAAAACAAGTGATACACAATGCAATTGCTCACCACTTGCCGACCAATGCCCAGTTAGTTCCCAGGCTGCGATCCCTCCCCAGCCAACTCACCCCAGTTTATATACTGGACATGATGTCACATGGTATGGAATATTCCTTTGGCCAGTTTGGGTCAGCTGCCCCAACTGTGTTGCCTCCCAGCTTCTTGTGCCCCTCCGGCCTTCTTGCTGGCTGGGCATGAGAAGCTGAAAAATCCTTAACTTTAGTCTAAACACTACTTAGCAACAACTGAAAACATCAGTGTTATCAACATTCTTCTCACACTGAACCCAAAACATAACACTGTACCAGCTACTAGGAAGAAAATTAGCTCTATCCCAGCTGAAAACAGGACCGACTGGCAGATACTTTTCACACTGGCAGCAGTGAACAGTTGATTTAATCCTTGGTACCAATAAAATCCTCAAAGCTGCAGATAAGGAGCCCATGAATCCACAGCAGTGGGCTCCCTGGTGTACAATAGTCTCTGGCTACACTTGTGCATGGTCCTGGAACATTTAAGGCACTCCTCCTGCTCCAAAAGACCAAACATAATGAAAACCTCTTGTTTATCAACAATTAATGGCAGTCTTTTAAAATGACTAGTAGCATCCTGCTCAGATTATGCTGTATGTCACTTTAGATGCATGCTACAAAATAGTTGCCTCGGAGGGACCAGGTTAAAAATTCCATCTTCATCTGGGGTTTAGTCGGTGCCACATGACTGGTCTGAGCAGTAAGGCAGTGTGTGTGTGCCCCACGGCTGGTCTGAGCAGTAAGGCAGTGTGTGTGTGCCCCACGGCTGGTCTGAGCAGTAAGGCAGTGTGTGTGTGCCCCACGGCTGGTCTGAGCAGTAAGGCAGTGTGTGTGTGCCCCACGGCTGGTCTGAGCAGTAAGGCAGTGTGTGTGTGCCCCACGGCTGGTCTGAGCAGTAAGGCAGTGTGTGTGTGCCCCACGGCTGGTCTGAGCAGTAAGGCAGTGTGTGTGTGCCCCACGGCTGGTCTGAGCAGTAAGGCAGTGTGTGTGTGCCCCACGGCTGGTCTGAGCAGTAAGGCAGTGTGTGTGTGCCCCACGGCTGGTCTGAGCAGTAAGGCAGTGTGTGTGTGCCCCACGGCTGGTCTGAGCAGTAAGGCAGTGTGTGTGTGCCCCACGGCTGGTCTGAGCAGTAAGGCAGTGTGTGTGTGCCCCACGGCTGGTCTGAGCAGTAAGGCAGTGTGTGTGTGCCCCACGGCTGGTCTGAGCAGTAAGGCAGTGTGTGTGTGCCCCACGGCTGGTCTGAGCAGTAAGGCAGTGTGTGTGTGCCCCACGGCTGGTCTGAGCAGTAAGGCAGTGTGTGTGTGCCCCACGGCTGGTCTGAGCAGTAAGGCAGTGTGTGTGTGCCCCACCCTGTTGTGCGAACACTGTGCAGGATTAATAGGCTGCTGCCCGCAAGAACATGCGGCCTCTGGATGAGCTCACCTACAGGTGGCAGAGGGCATGCCTCCAAGAGAGACTTAGAATTTTTTAAAAGGGAGCAACTTGTCATAACTTTGAATTTACATCAGTTCTTCCAGATCTGATTGTATTTTCAAAAGGATACAGAAATTAAGTGGGACAGATTTTGCTACCACATACCATTATAATTATAGTCCCATAATCATATGTAACTAGCTTTTCGTAACGATTGTGGTATTGATGTTTAGTATCAAATATTCATCCAGCCCTAACCCTTCTAATACAAGCAAACAAACGTTGTGCAGAATCTGATAGGCTATGAAAGTACCTGAAAAACCACCTATAAAGCAATTGCAAAGTACATACTAAGCCACTTCTAAAATAATGTGATGGCATAAACATCCCAGAGGTCTTATTGATGTTCAGTACCTAAATGCTAGAGTGCTTTTAATAATAGATGAGTGAGACATAAATGCCACATAATACCGCATTATCCTAAATAACACCTATAAATTTCCACGTGTAACATAAAACTGAAATATGCTAATGGAACATTGTGTGGATTCTTCCCAGTAAAAGCTGTCAGGAACCTGCCAAAACATTAAAACTGACAGAGATGAATGAGAGAAATTAATTATTATTTAAGAATATTGCTCGTCTTTTTATTCCACACTTGTTTTTGCAGCAGGTTCCCTCAGGCATTTGTGGTTGGGTTCCAATCCCAGGCATTGATCTTTTGCACAAAGACTTGTCCTGCTAAGGTCATCTAGAGTCTTCCCATCCTCCTCCCCCATTCCAGAAGCCACCATTTTATTCACATTGTCCCCTCTGGCACTTGTCAGGTGTCCTGCTTTGGCTTACCTCTTGCTGGCAGAATGGCCATGTCCTGGACTGCCCTGCTGTCTTCATCAAGATAAGGGTACTTTGGTCTTCCTCTCACCCTGAGATCCTAAATTTGTCCTTGCAGTGCTGTTCCTAGGCTAGGTTTAGAGTAAATAAACTATCAGATGTAGGAATATTATATATGGATGGAATGAAGAGAGTTGTGAGTGAACCATGGCCTCGTATGCTATAAGGAAAACTATTTTGAGAAGTTGACTGGTGATTAGGGCATTGGTCTGCCTTGGCCTAGAGGAGAGTAAAGCTGCGGCACAGATTACCACAAGTCAGGAAGAGAGAGGAGTTGAGCTTGCTTTTGGTTTTGTTCCTATTTTTAATAAAAACAATTTAGGAACTTCAAAATGTTTCATGAGATTGAGTGTCTTCTAGCCAGTCTTGCTCAAATGCTTATAGGTGTTTCATACTGAAGGAAACACACAAAGTTCACTTGTTTTCCTGGCTGTACCCCACTGCAGGAGACACAGATGTTTTCTTTAAGGGTAGTTGATTTTTAACATGAACTGTGTATTTCAGGTTGGAATTGTTCAGTACGGACAGACTGTAGTCCATGAATTTTTCCTGAATACATACTCGACAACAGAAGATGTGATGGCTGCAGCCACAAGAATACGCCAGCGGGGTGGCACACAAACTATGACAGCCCTGGGAATAGATACAGCAAGGTACACTCACAAAATATTGTCCTGCATGTGGTAGAAACAAACATAAACAGATATGGTGATGTTTCTGATTTTATAAGTTAAAAACATGATGTGGCTGACATCTGACTTCATTTTAGCTAAGCAAACAAAGTTTAGGAGGAGAGTGGATAAAGAGACTCTGTCTAGCATCTAGACCAGTGGTGTATAGCACCCTGGAGAGGCAGCTGTCTCCTGAATGGAGGAAATAGGGAAAGAGAAGAGACATGGAGCAAGGTTGTAGTCCTAAACAAAGGGATGACAATCTTTGATGTCCACACAGAGCAGGTAGGAACTGTGCATGTAGAGGGATGAAGGAAATTAAGGTTTTCAGGAGAAACAGGAAAAAATAGAACTTTTTAATGTTAAATTGTCTCATTCTGAAGTTAGTATTATTATGGGTTTTGAGCCCACAATTGTCAGAAAGCCTAGAAATTTTATATCCAAAGACTCTGAAGCTTCTGGATCATTGGGAGTTAAAGATCTGTTGTATCAATAGCATTATTTAGAAATGCTTCCTTTATGAGAAAAATAAAATCTGACGTTCGTAGAACAGACTCTCTCAGACACTATCAAATCGTACAATGTTGTCCTGGTATCTTTTTTTCTTTTCTACTTTTTTTCCTAGCATGACAGCATGATTTTATTCCGTAGAAGACTGCATTTGCCCTTTCCAAACAACCATTTTGTGAAATATGCAGCATCTTTCTGATTAACTATTTGATTATCTGACCAAAGTTTTGTTGATATGATGTCTTAAATCCAATGAAATTCTTGCATATTGACCAGTAGTGTTTTCCTTAGATGCAAATAGAAGCTTGAGGGAGTCTGAACAAGTTCATGAAAGCAGGGCCAGCTGAAAATTGCCAAATACTTAAAATCCACATGTGGTTCAGAAAGTCCCTGTGCACCACAAACTGCTGCAGGCTTGTATATAGAGAAACTATCAGCAAAAGCTTCCTCTGTTCTTGCAATCTTCCTACCCACCCACTTTTGGCCATCATCAGCAGTAGATCTTAGCTTTCACTTGTGTGGCCAGTCTTAGAGTTCTGTGGTATTTTTCTAAGAAGAGGAATCCCTGCTTCGTTCCTTCTCCTCCAGAGCCCTGATCAAGCCTCCCCTTTTCTGGTCCCCTCCAGAGTCTGGGTGAGCAGCTGCCCAAAACCTCAGTGTCCGTTTGCCCATCTGCGCCTGTAGAATTCAACTGGTCACCCCCACCTGCCTCCAGTCACCTGCAACCTACTTCTGCCACATCCCCAACACCGAGTCTTACTGTAGATGTGCAGAGGTGTGCTGGTAGCTGAGTAAATACTTTGACCACTTGAAGTGCTGCAGTGGGGTGGAAATATGTGGGGGTTTTATACATGGGTTTCATGATGGAGGGTTGTTACTTGGGTCTTTTTTAAGGTGCCAAAAGCTGTTTTAATGTGCCACAAGTTTATCTGGAGAGGGTAGGAATTTTTCACTATCCAGCATTGTATTTTCTGCTGTTTCTCTCAAATGAGTGAATAATGAATGAATGCTTGTTAAACTCTTTGGCTGTGAACTGGCATGTGAACATGCCAGTTGTTGTTATTTGTATTTGCACATGGTTAATATTAATCTCCTTTTCCTGCTTCTTAGGTAATATAAAGTCTTTGAGTTTATGGTTGCCTATGCAAATACAATGCATGTGCTAAATGCTGACATTGCCTTTCTCCAAACGTTTTATGCTCCCTTTAGGAAAGAGGCTTTTACTGAGGCTCATGGTGCGCGAAGAGGAGTACAGAAAGTAATGGTTATTGTGACTGATGGGGAATCACATGACAACTACAGATTAAAAGAAGTGATTGATAATTGTGAAGATGAAAACATTCAGAGATTTGCTATTGCTGTAAGTGAAATTTAATGGGAAAATTCAGAATCTTAAAAGCATGTTTCATCTTCCAAATGTAATTTCTGTTTAAAAAGTTCATGTCACAGAAACTTTATGGAAATATAATCATTTCAGAGAGGAAAAAAAGAAAGAAGCTGAAAAAAAACATTAAAAATTTGCTTTCTGATTTTATAGCACATAAGAAAAAGCAATCTATCTGTCTTCCTAGTGATGACAGGTATGTGTGTGTGTGAAGAAAAAGGAGAAATACGTGTGAGGGGCAGTATAAAATCAAATGCTTTTTGTTAAGGGCAATATTGAACAGAGTGGATTAGTTCAAATCTTCTGAGCAATTTTGAGAGACACATTACCTATGTTAAAAAAAAAAAAAAAGGCAAATGCAAACCATCAACAAAAACCAGGTTTATTATGGCTGTTCCGTGTGCTGACATTCTAAAGTCATTTTCACGCTAAGCAAACTTTGTAGCTGAATGAGAGCATGAACATGATGGAGGTTAACCCATATTGAGAAATATGGAAACATTAATGATAGATTTAGTGTGAACTCTCCACTGTATTTGTGTACTCTATACTCAAATCATCTGTTTTCTATCATTAATTATGAAGGTACCTTGGATTGTTGCTTCTCTGTTCCTATCTTTCTTTGTTTTGGTACAATGAGGTGGTATGGAACCATACTTCAAGAAAGATGTTAGCTTTAATTTAAAGAAATACATAAAACAGAAGTTGAATCCAGCAGCACACAAATTTTCAGTGGTTTCCCTCATAAAGCTAGAGATTATTAAAGAAAAATTTGTCCTTGAAGCTGCAATATTTTTTAGCAATAAAATCCCTGTCTAGAACCAAAATTGAATTGCACCAGTGTCCAGGAATGCTGGAACATGGGAGTTTGTTATTTATTTCCATCTCAAAGCAAGTTATGTGTATAGAGTGCTTTTTTTTTCTGTGAAAAATACTTGTCAGTCTGCAAATTGGAGAAGCGTGTCATTTTGTTCTGAGACATGCTGAGTTTTTACAGCAGTGGTGTTAAAACTGCAAACCAAATCTAAAGTCATCTACTGTGATGGAGCTGTTAATACCTAATGCAAATATTATTCTTATATGTATTTATAGGGCAAATCTGCACACTAAAAAGAATTCTTTTATGCCTAATCAACTTTTCATTAATTGCTTATATGCCATGTTATGAGGAGAACTGGTGGTATTTATGCAGAAGCCAGTGCAATTGTGTATTCTGGTTTGGGGGCTGTTGTGTTGGTTTTTTCCTAAATTAAGGCCTACTTCAACAAATCATAGAATCATAGATAGATCATTAGAATTTTGTGAAGAAGGGAAAAAAAGGACACATAGCAGACATTACACCACACAGTTGCTTTCTTTGCTTTTGTTGATATGTTCAGAAAAACTTGAGCCCTCATATAGGTCTGCTCTCATTGGAAAAGAATGGTTTCAAATCAATTTGAGGGAGGTTTTAACAGAACAAATTAAGGTTAGATATGATTTCCCAATATCCTCTGACAACCTGCCTCAATGCTGTCTTTTAAAACAGGTTATAAAATGTATCCTTGACTTCTTTTTCATTAATTCTCTTTAGATTCTTGGCAGCTACAGCAGAGGAAATTTAAGTACTGAGAAATTTGTAGAGGAAATAAAATCAATTGCCAGTAAGCCTACTGAAAAGCATTTCTTCAATGTCTCAGATGAATTAGCTCTTGTAACTATTGTTGAAGCACTTGGAGAGAGAATATTTGCCCTGGAAGGTATGACATTTAAAGTTTACTTCATGCCCGCAGTATGACTGAAGCAAATAGAAGACCACCTGCTTTTATCTTCCTTTGCAATGTATTGTGCTGCATAAAACATATTATGTAGGTATTTTTTTCATGCTGATCATAAAAATATTTTACAATAGAGATCAAAAACATAGATAATAATGTGAAATGTATTCAGGTGGGTTAGAGCCTATGGAGACAATAGCCTAAAAGGGTAAATAACCATTACTGTTTTAGCTGGGGTAAACATGAAGTTGCTTTCCCTTAGGTAAAAATATCCTGATTACCCCCTGATAATATATTTGTCTGCCTATATACCTTTAGGTTCTCTTTTGGGTTCGTTATTAGTTACAGCATATTACTTTGCTATGCAAGTTAACATCGACTTGGTGTATAGAGTTGACAAGATACATTTTTCCTTTGGAAATATTCACGATACTCAGATTTTAGCACAGAAAAGTCATTCTCTCATAATGTCTGCTTACATTCCCCATCCAAATTAGGCAATGCTGTCCAAATCTCTGTTTCAAGCACACTACTGGTAACAGAAGACTCAGTTTATTAGTTATAAATTACACTGGCCAACTCTGAAGGGATTTGTGTCATACAAAGAAAACATCCATCTATTTTTTTCAACATCTCAACTTACCAAATAGCTGGAATAGTGTAGTCTACAGCTGAAACAAAAGACAATGTTGACTTGAATGTCAAGAAATAGTATAAATATGAGAGAGTATTTTAAAGTTTTTTAAATTGGAGCTGGTTTTCTCAGACTTATTTAGGTTATGTTTTTTAGTGTACCATTTACCTTGATCAAATATTACTATTTTCAGCAGATTATTACTAAATATTTTTTTCCAGTTTATCTGTTCTCATCTTTTTACTTTCTGGAAGATTTTGTTTCCTCACTTTTGAAACAGATTAGTTTGAGGAGAATTTAATCTCTCTAAAGCCTAAAGTTTAGCCTACTTAAACTCACTTAGTACTTCAAAGTTCATTGAATAGGGGGCTCTTTTGTTAAGTCGCTGTTTACTAAGAAGAATACACTTTTACTAGAAAAACAGTTGTTCAAACAAAAATTGAAAACTTAGTCTTCAGTTTGTGCTTTGTACTTCTAGAAAAGTGAGAAAAATTGTCTTTCATTAACAGAATAAAATGTTAGTTACACCTATTAAATATAATGGATATAGAATAAAATGTTAATCAATTGCTAGTCATGACAACAGACGAAGGATATAAGACCTAACGTCATTGAGTTTCTGGACATCTGTGTACTCAAATTCAAGGTTTCATGCCATAGCTCAACCCTTTGAACAACCAGATGCCACTGGAAGAGACGGTCTCATTTTGTCACGCTCCACCTTGTCCCTTTTAGCAGTGAGTAGCCATTAGGTAGTGCCTGTCTGTCACATGAAAGCCCAGCCTCCAAATATTAAATTGTATAAATGTTATCTGTTCATATGGTAGTCAGCTCTTGAGATGACTAATCCTCCGCATCATGTCCTTCAGTATTTTGGTACTTTAAGCATATTGTACTTCTAAGTATCAACAAGTTGTGCAGTACTCATTGAATTCAGATTTAATTTTCTGCAAAAGGTGCAGTAATAAATATCTACTTCTTGGACATTATTACTTTTTATTTAACATAAACCAATTATAACCTGTTAGGATATTTGTGCCTTGATATATTTGCCTTATTTTCAATTTGTATTTTATACAGACTTGGCTGTATTACAAAAAACATGTATTTTAAATGAAAAATGTGGAAAATTCTTTTCATCCACAGCATAAGAGACAAGCTAGATAATTTCACCACACTCAGAAGGCCTCTTGATTTCCAGTAGGAAGTCAGAGATGTGCTAAGATTTCTATGTAAGACACCTGTGATATGAGACATGAAATGTCACCTCCTCCACCTGTGAAGTCCCAGAAATCACATAATCTGTCTGCAAGGGAATCAGCATAGAAAATTAAAATGGAATCTTAGCTTTTTGTCAAAACGTAGCAAAGTTGGGGTGCTCCAATGGGTTGAGCTAGAAGATGCTGACTAAATCAGTTTCTCTTGATTCTTCAGGGATGGTTTCCTGTCCCCTCCCAAAGCATTTCAGAAGTTATTCTAGATTTGCAACTCTGTCCATGGATGCATTTTTGTGGCAGCAGTGAAAAGCAGATTAATTGTGTCCCACCCAGCTTTCTGGTGACAGTCCAGCTTATTGGATATGTGCAATGTGGATTCACTCCATAGATTGTAGCTGAATTAACTTCTGTGCATAACATGGAGGTCACAGGAACATTGATTCTTGGAATTCTGTATCTGAATCTGTTTAAATTCTCAACCTAAATAGCCTCTTACTAGTATAGTAGTACATTTGATCTTTTTCCTTGGATTTGTTGTTTTCTTTTTGGTTTTGGCCTTTGAAAATGCAAAGGAAAATTGAGAGAGAGTTGAAAAATCAAATCCAACAAAAACCCATACTTGACACCCAGTGGATTTTTACACATAATCTTTTTCATATTCCTCTGTGTCTCAGGGCATGGACTTCTGGTTTTAACAGCAATTTTATGTTTTATCCAACTCGTAGGCAGGCACAAATGTTTTTTCACAAAATATCCTTTGTAGGATGCCTGGCAGCTTCAAACTCAATGGAAAGTTAGACTGAGGGCTGTTATCTAAGCAGCATTCAGAGCTGCACACACCAATAGTACTGGCATTGTCCTCTGCCTCAGACTGTGAAAGTCCCGTCTTTCTCAGCTCATTAAAGAACATCCTTTACTGCATGAAAATACTGTTTATCAGCAAATGTGCAACTTAAGAGTTTTATGCTTAAAAAGGACTTTTTCAGACTTAGCAAAGCAGCTACATCTTATGAAATATGGTAGCCTGTGTTTGTGTGCCAAACATTTTGTGTTTGAGATCATGTCTCCTTCTTATGACTGGCTGTAAATCCCCCAAATTAGCAAAGACTTCATGTCCCAGGGAGCAACCTCTGTGGTTTAGTTGCTGAGCATCAGAAGTTCAGTATTATTTAATAGTCTAGCTGCCTGAAATTCATGCAGCCGTGGCTTGCTATGCCTCAGTTTCATTCACACAAGTTGGAGGTTCACCTCAGCACTCAGCTGGTAGCAAATCGTGAACTCTTCCTGGAGAAGCATCAGAGCAGATTTCATAGTTTCCCTCTGCTGCCCGTTACCTTATCTCTCTCTCAAGGAGGAAGCGATATGTAGAATATAGTTACCTTACTTGGCCACTTAAGGTGGCAAATAGTCCTTGAGTATTGCTTTTAAGTAGAAGAAGAGACAGGCCTTTCTCTTTTCTGATGATATTTCAAGGGTACCTGGGAGCAAAGCAGTCCATTAGAGTTTAGTAACTAGCGTATGACTACCTGACAAGATATGGAAACTAGTACTAAATCACCTGAACCTTTTTTATTCAAATTCACTTAAGAGAATCAGGAAGATTTTCATGTAACTCTCTGGGCAGTTTATAGTTCCCAAGCCCTTCCCTGAGGCTTATGAATATTGGACAGCTGAGATTTTCCTATGTTGTTTTTCACAAAGGTTCATACAAACATCAAGTGTTTTTCATGTAAAGTTCCTCCAGCTTCTACAAATTTTTAGTTGCTTGAATACAAGGCTGGGGTTACATGGCTGGTGTTTAATTGTTCACTTAGCTCAAGTGGAAAATGGCTTAACCATATTAATCAAACATTCCAAACATATTTACCATCAGCCTGAGGTCAAATCTGGTCAGCTTTAGCCCAGAAATATTTGTTGGACAAGTTCTGAGACATGATCCTAAAATGGAAACTCTTGTACTTAATGGTAACATTTAACACAGATCATAATTTCTGTGTTTATTACAAAAATCTACGGCCAACTATTTTCACTGAATATTGTAGTTAATTATGCTATCCTTTACTATCGTATGAGCATTTTCATTACACTATTTAGATACTTTTTCAGTTTGAAACTAATTTATTTTTGGAACTTAATTCTTTCTGTTTAATAGCAACAACAGACCAGCAGGCCGCCTCATTTGAAATGGAAATGTCTCAGGCTGGTTTCAGTGCTCATTATTCTCAGGTAAACAAAATGTTTGAAAATAGAAGTTCTTTTTCAAAGTAGATTTTTGTTGTTGATGGCATGAATTTGGAATAAGTGTTTCAGAATTCTTTGTATGGTCCTGTTTGCTGTTGAAAGTCTTGGAGTTTCCTGTAATTCAGTTATATTTTTTGTAAAATATATGTAAAGAATGATTATAAACAATGAAAGCTTAAGATTGTAAGTACCTTCTTCACATGAACTCTAAATTTAATGCTCCCATAGCACTTTCTATCGGGATAATAATCTATAACACATTAAGAAAGAGAAAGACTTTTTACCAGGGTCTATAGTGACAGGACAAGGGGCAATGGTTTTAAACTGAAAAAGGGTAGGTTTAGATTGGATATAAGGAAGGAATTTTTTATGGTGAGAGTGGTGAGACACTGGAAGAGGTTGCCCAGAGAGGTTGAGGATGCCCCATCCCTGGAAGTGTTTCAAGTCAGGTTGGATGGGACTTTGAGCAACCTGGTCTAGTGGAAGGTGTCCCTGCCCCTCCCCATGGCAGTGGGGTTGGACTAGATGATCTTTAAAGGTTGATGATGATCTAAAGGTTTTCCAACCCAAACCATTCTATGATTCTATGAACTATAAAACTGTTGTCTCTAAATATTAATGTATAAACTGATATTGTGCTGTATTGGTGAAATTGAGACAGAAGATATATAAAAAGGATATTTTTGTCATGGGTATGATCTGTGTTGTTAGTAGCACAACATATTCTTAGTTCTGTTAACACACTGAATACCTCAGTTCTCAGGGGGTAAATTTATATTAAATTGGGATCCCTGTGTATTTGTATTAGCAGAAAATCACTCCCTGAGTATTGTATCTATTCTTGAAAAATCAAAATGTATCCATTGTGATGAGCTGCTCAGTGTATGCAAATGAAATTAAAATTTAACATGAGATCAAAAGAACTGGGAAGAGTTAAGGTTTAAAGATACAAAAAAGTAGTGACAGTGGAAACAAGCGCAATAGGAGAGTAACTGAACAAACACCAAGCAACCCAAGAAGAACTGACATACATAGGAATACCTTCAGCATGGCTTTGTATACAGCTCAGTATATCACTAGTAAACAAGAGAATAAAAGACCTTCAGTATGATTTAACATAAATACTTTATTGCAGAAGTACTCTCTGTTCTTTTTCACTCTCTGCAGTACATTACACGTGATGCTTCAGATGCTGTATCATACCTTAGAAACAAGTATTATCCTGCTAGGGAGCGTGATGATTATTTATAAGATTACCTATTTGGTAGAGCATATTCTTGAAGTTCACAAACAACTGACCTGCTATTATCAGAATCTCATTTCAGAAGTGGGTCTTGGTGCATTGGCAGACTCAGGGTCTGTGGTGTCTGTCTTATCTAGAAGGCTGCATTCATGCCTTTAGGCAAGAAAGGTCAGCAAACCATTTCTCATTGACAAAAGGTTCTTGCACAATATACAAGACTCAGATTCAACCGTGAAAGGTTCAAGTTTCTGAAACTTTGTCCAGGAAATGCATTTAAGTGTTGTATTTTCTGATTAGCTTTGCAAAATCTCTTTTGTCTTTCTGTTTGGCCTGGAATGGTGGGCTGAAGTTGTAGGAGCTGTGTTTTACTCTGCTGCTTTTCCTCTTTTTTTTTTTTTTAATGCCCCCACCCCCTTTTTTTTTAAGTTGGGTGCATTTTTAACAAAAAGTGGCAGACGTAATATGATTGTAGGGGCCACACTATAGTAGGAAAAGCAGGGCTGAATACCAAGTATATAGAAAGCATTACCCAAATATGTCATGATCAATGAACATCTAAAGATGATTCACACAGAAAACAGGCTTTTTGTTTTTCTCTGCATAAGGATTGGATCATGCTTGGAGCAGTTGGAGCATTTGACTGGAATGGCACAGTGCTCATGGTGAAGGACAGTGGTTTTTCAATGCCAACTAATGACACTTTTCGTGACAGGCTTTCAGAAAAAAACGAACCCCTGGCAGCCTATCTAGGTAAGAAAAACAGCCTATCTTATAACACTTTTTGACAAATGCTACAAGACCTCTCTCAAATCTCATTCACAAAGAGTATCTTACAGAATATTATCTTATGTTCTAGGAGCCTGGGAAAATTTATAATGTATGGACATGTCTACTGTATGATTTTCTTGTTTAAAAAACCAAAAAAATAGTTACCACTTATACAATCAATAAACTAGTCGAAACACTAACAGAGCTAAGTATCTCTAGACTTTCCCCAATAGACATGTCTAATCTGTTCAGAGAAGATTTCACAGATTCCTCTAGTATTTTTAACAAGTTTTTCTATGCCTTGATAGTTAAAAAGTTTTATCCGATATTCAGCCTAAATCTTTGCTTAAAATTAAGCTGATTTCTGTCATTCAATGGACAAGAACAACAGTTCATCACTATCTTTTTTATAATAATGTTTTGCATATTGACAGGCTATTGTTTTTCTCTCAGCCTTTACTACCAAAAAGCATCAGTGGCCTTGCTCTCTCCTCTGGGTTTTGCTTTCTACACCTCATGGTTCAGTTTGCTCTGTTATCTCATTTAAGCCATATTTTCACTGATGAAGAGTCAACACTAGAATAATTTCTTTTTTTTACCCTAAATACACTGTCTTCTTTGCATAATGCCATTATCTATTTTTTATATATCTCAAATTTAGTAAAGTCATTTTAAATTTAGATTCTATCCTCCATAATACTTGCAACCCTGCCACAGGTCTGATTCATCTCCAAATTTTTTAAGTCTTCCTTCACCCAAGTTGTTAAATTGTTGTTAATATTAAACAGAGCTAAGTTCAAAATGCTCCCAGAATCACATTTGGAAGACTCCATCAGTTTGACAGTGAACCAGTAACAACTGTTCTTTGAAAGTAGCTTTTCAACCAACTATTCACGAGTTATTTCATCAGTACCATCATATTCTTACACCATGCAAGAATGGCACAGTGAACATGACTCACCAGCCTGTGAACAGGTTTAACACAGTGGTGTTCATGGCTCTGAGGCAGTAGGCAAATACACATCCAGCCCTTTTAACTAAATCTGCTATTATTCTCTAGCATAAGTAGGGCTAAACATCTAGTTGTAGAATAAGTCTTAAAAAGGCTTTGAATTGCAGCAACTATTTTTGATGCATTGTGTACTGCATCTTGACTTCTTTTCTGCTTCCTAGGATACACTGTGAATTCAGCATTGACACCTGGAGGTGTACTGTACATAGCAGGACAGCCACGATACAATCACACTGGCCAAGTTATCATTTATAAAATGGAAGGAAAAGAGGTACAAGTACTTCAGAGATTAAATGGAGAACAAGTAAGTATGCATTCGTGATTAACATATGAGAGGAATATGGCATGAGAAATAGAAATAATGATTTCAAATGAGAACTCTGCATCAGAAGAGCAAATGAAACCGGGAACTGTAAGCAAGATCAGGTTAGGAACTGTAAGCAAGGAAAGGTTAGGTAGATGCTCTGTTATAGTATGGAAAGTGGACTCTACAGTAGTCAGAGACCCTTGGAAATTTTCTCTTTGAGGGTTAACCTTCACCAGTGTCAAAGTGGTTGTAGCCATCTCTGGTACTTGAAATTTTCACTGTCTGCTGAGTGGAAGGGGTTTGTCACTGAGAGGAAACAGGTGTGACAAGGAGGGTTCTGTGCAAGAGCATCAGCTGGGATAGCATGAAATATTAAATAGCTGCTTTTTATATGGAGTAGCAGCTCACTGAGAGCTGTTCCTGCAGGAAAAACCCAACATGTAATCACATAATTAAAGATAGTAGTGTAATATTATGGACATATGAGGGTTGAAAGACCTGCCTACTCAGGTCTCCCCAGGCTGCAGTACAAGCTTCTTTCAGGAGAATTCAGGTTACCTAATTTTTCACTTATAGCTGATGTCTGCAACTCAGCTAATCAATCCTTTAGAGTAAATGAAGGAAAGTAGGCATTTTTAAGGTTTGAGGGATCTTGTCTACTTGAAGCATCTTCTGGGAGATGAGGTGCATCTTGCACTAGAAGAGACTGCTTCTCACGTTGAGTGTAAAGGAAATGCAGGGTGCCTACCTTAGCTGTGAAGTGAATGTAAGCAGATAAATCCAACACCTTGTACCCAGCCCATGAATGTATCTAATTCTTTGTGTAGAACTTGTTCCTCTGCATTTAGCAGCAACTTGGGAATTTTGGAGACTGCCTGCACTGTGTTGTCTTGGAGCTTTTGTCCACCATCCTACCTTTTTCCCCTGGCAAGCCTAAAACCATTGATTTTGCTCCTTCTATGTATTATTGTTGGGACTGAAGAAAAAACTAGCTTCCCCAAGACACTTCTATTCAAATGCTCTCTTAAGAGGTCCTACTTCCCTTAGCAGGTAGAAGGCACCATTTGTACCTTTCAAACTCAGGAGAGCTGAAAGTCGAATGGACCATTCTTAAATAAAAAAATCTGACAACCAACCCTAAAACAGCAAGCTTCAAAGGCAAACAGACCAAAAAAATCTTCTAGGTACCAAAGAAAATTTCTGCCTAATGGTTAACATTTGGCATTGTTGTAAGCAACCATGAAACAGGTCTCTGCATAGGAAATGTTGCATGATGTTGCTGACTCTGTCTCTGATTTATACCTTATGTTTTCCTGCAGATTGGTTCGTACTTTGGGGGTGTTATTACCACAATCGACATCAATAGGGACTCATTTACAGACCTCCTTCTTGTTGGAGCTCCTATGTATATGGGAACTGAAAAAGAGGAGCAAGGGAAAGTATATGTTTATAGTCTGAACAAGGTAAGGATGATGCTTATTGACCAGGAACAGAACATGCTCCTTACTGTATTCATATCCTGATTTTAAAGAAATATGATAATTTGAGTGGGGGGAAGATGGCCTGTTGAAAACAGAGAAACATGATTTTGACAACTGAGAGCATAATACAGGTTATTTTTGAACTTTCTTCTCAAACTCTTGTTTTGTCAGATTTTTTTCTAATGGAGTTGTGGTGTGTTGACCCTGGCTGGACTCCAGGTGCCCAGCAAAGCCACTTTATCACTCCTTCCCTCAGCTGGACAGGGAAGAGAAAATACAACAAAAGGCTTGTGGGTCAAGATAAGGACAGGGAGAGATCACTCATCAGTTACCATCACAGGCAAAACAGGCTTGACTTAATTTAATTTATTACCAATCCAATCAGAGTAGGGTAATGAGAAATAAAACCAAATCTTAAAACACCTTCCCTCCACCCCTCCCTTCTTCCCAGGCTCAATTTCACTCCTAAATTCTCTACCTCCTCCCCCCAGCAGTACAGGGGGACACAGAATGGGGGCTGGGGTCGGTTCATCACACATTGTCTCTGCCGCTCCTTCCTCCTCAGGGGGAGGACTCTTCACACGCTTCCCCTGCTCCAGCGTGGGGTCCCTCCCACGGGAGACAGTCCTTCACAAACTGCTCCAGCGTGGGTCCCTTCCACAGGCTGCAGTCCTTCAGGCACAGACTGCTCCAGCGTGGGTCCCCTGTGGGGTCACAAGTCCTGCCAGAAAATCTGCTTCAGCATGGGCTCCTCTCTCCATGGGTCCACAGGTCCTGCCAGGAGCCTGCTCCAGCATGGGCTTCCCACGGGGTCACAGCCTCCTTCGGGCATCCACCTGCTCTGGCATGGGGTCCCCCACGGGCTGCAGGTGGATATCTGCTCCACCGTGGACCTCCCTGGGCTGCAGGGGGACAGCCTGCCTCACCAGGGTCTTCCCCACGGGCTGCAGGGGAATCTCTGCTCCGGCACCTGGAGCACCTCCTCCCCCTCCTTCTTCACTGACCTGGGGGTCTGCAGGGTTGTTTCTCTCACATGTTCTCACTCCTCTTTCCGACTGCAGGTTTTGTGCCACAGCAACTTTTTTTCCCTTCTTAAATCTGTTCTCCCAGAGGCGCTACCACCGTTGTTGATGGGTTCGGCCTTGGCCATCTTAGAGCCAGCTGGCATTGGCTCTGTCAGACATAGGGGAAGCTTCCAGCAGCTTCTCACAGAAGCTGCCCCTGGAGCACCCCCCTGCCACCAAAACCTTGCCATGCAAGCACAATACAGGAGTATATTCTATAGATAAGCCCTGTATCCTGTCAGCTACAATATGGCATAGATGCAAATTTATAGGATTAATTTTCTTTCACATCTTCTTTTTGCTTTCATGGATTAGGGAACAGTAGGGCTCATCCATCCTAAAAGTGTGTGCTCCAGTATCCTTGTGACTTGCTTACCAACTTAGAGTTAAACCCCGTACATCCAACAGCTTTTAAACATCCAAATATTGTTATGATACTGTACTTTCCTGTGAACCTCTAACTTCAAGAAATATGCAGAAGCATCTAGATGTAGAAAGAGAGGGAGCAAGAATGTCTTTCCCACCCACTGCTCAGAAAGAACATTTATTATAGTTACAGAATCACAGTTTCTACAGTGCAGTCAATGACTAGGAATAGGATGTAATTGTTTAATTTAATTAATCAGTTTGTCTTCTGGACAGGAGCTCTTAAAAGCCTGCATTGCTAAAATGATGATGGAAATCCACAAACTCTAAATCTGTTCTTTCACAGACGAAGTTTGAATATCAGATGAGTCTCGAACCTTTAAAGCAAACATGCTGTTCACCATTAAAACAGGACACCTGCAAAGTCCTTAAGAATGAGCCTTGCGGTGCACGCTTTGGGACTGCGATTGCTGCAGTGAGGGATCTCAACCTTGATGGATATAATGACATTGTAATAGGTTCTCCCCTAGAGGATGATCATCGGGGAGCTGTTTATATTTATCATGGCCGTGGCAACACAATCAGTAAAAAATATTCACAGGTATGAAGTAAAACTTTACAGATTGGCAGCTGCTGTAAGTGTATGTAGTACAAATCCTGTTTTCCCGTGTCTTCCCAGCGTAGTATCAAACTGTGACTTGACCTGTTATGACAGCTTCTTTTTTAAACTCATACTGATTTAACCAAATTTGACTCTAATATTGTTAGAAACTATATTTGCATCTTTTTATTAGAAACCTTCTGACATGTTCTGTACAGTCAGAAAAGTAGATATTTTGCAATTCTGAAAATCTGTAGTGTGTTGATCACCATGGTAATCATTTTAGGAATATTGTAATGAAAATTTAATACATTTAAAGAGTCTTAAAAGCCATCTAACTGCCAACAAATACAGCTTGAATGTTGTTATCTTTCAATATGCACTGCATAAACCTCTTAATGCTTTTCACAGCGTATTGCATCAGGTGGAGATGGGGAAAAAGTGAAATTTTTTGGCCAGTCTGTGCATGGAGAAATGGATTTAAACGATGACGGGCTGATCGATGTCACCATTGGAGGCCTTGGTGGGGCTGCCCTCTTCTGGTACGGATACTCACAGCAGCTATCTGGCCAGAAAATAACCATTTGTCTCGGGATACCGGTGTGACGTGCATGTACTACTGTTTGGACGGTTGTGAGGATAGTGTTTTCATCTCATGCTTTGACACTGGCTGTGAATCTTCATATTTTCATGTCTTTCTGGAGGAACGAATATAAGACTTAATGGATAAGAGTAATGAATACAGGAATGTTTTACAAACCTTGTTAGCCTAGTATGAAGACCTTGTCCTTCTAGACCATATTCAAAATAGAAACTGATTCCTCCTGTGGTAGTGGGTAAAATAGAAAAAACCCTTAAGTCTTCTCTTTTTCACACTATATTGCATATTATCTTAATAGCAATATCAAGGACAGGTTCAAATACAAAGGGGTCACTAAGAAAACTCATCTGACTTCCTAATAAGAAATGTCTAGCTTGACTCCCTGCAGAAAATATTGGAAAAATTTAACTAAACTTTCTGATTAACAGTGAATTCATTTTCTTTACAAAAGAGCATGAGTCAGATGACATAATGAACAATATACTTTTTAAGGGAGAACAGAAAAATACCAGTAAGAGAAATAAGGTAACATGTAATCCCTCATTTCCAAAGCACACAAATGATTTCTCTCTGGTAAGCCAATTGCTAAGCCAGCTCGTTGCTTTCCCTGTCCTGCTGTTCCACCTAACTCACCTGCTAGGTGATCAAGTTTGTCAGGTCTTGCTACCATCCTCAAGCTGCCAGCTTCTCCTCACCTTCAACTGGTAGTTTGTCTTTCTAAAAGTTCCACATGTGAATGCAGTGAGATGCCCCTTCACTGCATTGTTTAGATCACAAATGTGAAGAAAGGTATTTTGCCAGCTGAATTTTCTGCTGGTTTAGTATGCTGGCATACTCTGTCTCAAGGCCAAAAGGGAGCTGAGCCAGCGTAAAGGAAGAGGCAGGAATGCTTTGCAGGGACAGGGGCAAAGGGGAATTAAAGTGAAGCAAATTGGTAGTGAATCTCAGCCTGTTTATCTACCCACAGCCTAAGAGATGGCACACTACTCTCCGGCTTATGTAATATGTTCATCTGTGGATACCCTTGAGGATGGGTCTGGGCCTTCAGTCTCTTAAAATTGAACTGGCTCTATAGAGTTGCTTAAATGCTTTTGAGAATATTTCCTTTCACCTGATATCTGTTCTCAAACAAGTACAGCACTATGGAGAAACCCTGTGGCCATTTTCTCTGTAATTTGTTGTTTACTGGTACTATATAGAGAGTGTATAGTTAATTACTTGTCTAGACAGTCACATATGAGTATTTTAATATTGAATGTTGCACTATTTGTATGTTCATTCTTAAGTTAAAAAAAGTTGCTGCTATTATTCTCAGGGCACTTTCTCTCCTTGTGTTTTTGTTAAGGTCTCGTGATGTGGCTGAAGTAAATGTTTCCATGCAATTTACACCCAAAAGCATCAATATCCAACAACAAAATTGTCAGATAAATAAAAGAAAAACAATATGCATAAATGCCACAATTTGTTTTAAGACCAGACTAAAGTCGAAGGAAGATACATTTGAATCCAGTAAGTAGATAAGCACTAAGCTATGGAATCTTTATGCACTAAAACTGCTATGCTCGCATTTGTTTATTTCTCAAAAAATGGAACGCAATTCTTCTAAAGTAACTATTCAAAGTGCATTTAAGATACTTCAGGAAAAACAGAATGTGTAGAGGCAATTTGGTTGATAATATTGATCTCAACTTCCTTTGCAGGTCTGCAGTATTGGATTACTCTCGACTCACAAAGACAAGTATCTCGAAGTTTGTTCACAGAAAGCCATGAGAGGAAGATGCAAAAAAATATAACTATCAAAGGGTCAGAATGTATTAAACATAACTTCTACATGTTGGCAAGTAAATCATTTAAAGTGTTTTTCTCATGCTGACATTATAATAACCCAGGTGTATTCCATTAATTGTAAATTAGGCAACAAAATCTGTATCCAGAATTAATCTTAAGTGTACCTAAAAATTCTTTACTACTTAGTATTTATGTATTTGTATATGTATACAGATACAAGCTATTTACTTATATGTACAGTCTATTTACCTTTGTCTCTTTGTGTCTGTCTTAAGAAAGAGCATAAAACACTTAGTGGAACCAACCAGCTATCATGGTTAGTAGTTTAGGTGCATTCAAATCTCAGAAGTAGCATGTGAGCTAGAAGTGTAGTTTGCATATTGGTGCCATTCATCCTGCTAATATGTAGTAAAAAACCTTACAGATTAGGTTTGGGATAGAGAATACTTATTCACTGCAAAACAGAAATCTAACTAGCAGCTGTGAGCATGAAGTTGCCCAGATTGTAACTAATGTGCAGAGTGACTGAAGATGCATATTATAAGCCACCCACATTTAAAATATTTAGTAACTTCACAGTTGTATCGTAATTCAAAACTAATGATAAATGATGCCCTGAATTTGCTTAAATTTACAATACATCTCCTAGCAGCAGGCCTCAGTTTGACCTCATAGAAGGTGATACTGCTGTTGTTCATCTTACTGATCCTTTAAGCACAACTAAAAGAGGAAAGTCTATGAGTGGACTGTTCTGAGACATTCTTAAATGAAACTGTGTTGGATATGCTCAGGCTATGTGATGTTTTTATGATGAGATACACAAAAACATTAGTAGCTATTGATAAGGATTGGCTTCCACATTAAATGCTTTATCATCAATTGCAAGCATTCAAATGCTTCTCTAGCAAGGATGGTGACAGAGTGACTGAAAAATATTTTACCTCAGCATTGTTTGGGTTTTTCTAAACTCCTTAGATATTAAAGTGAATGTCCCTAACAGCAATTTTTTTCTTTCTTTATGTTCTAGGATAAGCCTGACTTTCAAGACTCTGTAAAGGTTTTGCTGGAGTTCAATTTTTCTGATCCAGAGAGTGGACCTGTTCTTGATAGCAACCTGCCAAATTCAGTATCTGAATATGTAAGTCAGCAAGATTCTGTATTAATAACCAAAGTATTTAAGGTAAAAGTCATAGCCCACACAAGAGCTGAAAATATTGTCCACAAATTGGCTAAAGAGGGAGGGTTGTTGAGTGTGTTGAGAAGATGTTTCCTCTAAATGAGTCTTCAGGAGTGAAAAGCTTGATCCAATATGCTTGGGTGCCAGCCTGGGGTTTTAAAGCTTTCCAGAGTTAACTGAAGATAGAAGAGAGTACAAGCAATTTTATTGTCGTTTTTTACATAGATAGAGCAGGGGGATGTTAGTCATTTAGTCTGATGGTGCTTGGCATTATTCATACTTCTCCTATTGCCTCTTTTTCTAGTCTAGATGAATCACTCAGGAGGGAATGAGTAGAAAGCTTATGTTTCCTCTGTGCATTTTACAGGATATTGGCATGTTTAACTGATTAATATTAGGAAGACTTCTTTGATTGTCAAAGAGAAGACCTTATATAAAATTAGATAATGAATTAAAATGCAAGTATTTAATGTTAATAATAAATGGAATGAAATTGAGAATAAAAATACTATTGTTGCAGATTCCTTTCACAAAAGATTGTGGAGCCAAAAATAAATGCATTTCAGATCTTGTTCTGAATGTAAAAGCAAGCATAGCTGGAGACAGGTAACTACACTGGGTTTATTGTATCACTTGATATCTGTACAAAATTTCTATGTAAATTATAAATTCTGTAGTCTAATAAGATAATGCTGTGGCATAATTTCCAAATCAGAAACAATATAGTCTGGACACTGAAAGAAGTTCCTCTTTATGTTAAAAACAGATTCAAAAGTTAAGGTGTCCAACATTTTTACTTTATTTTACAGCTCTTCTCCATTCCTTGTAAAGTCACGCAATGATAAGTTCACCATCCAGCTCTCTGTGAAGAATAAAAAAGACAGTGCCTATAATACCAGGGTTTTGGTTCAATATTCTCCAAATATTATTTTTGCTGGCATTGAGGTAGGAATTTTTCACATTATCACATTTATCATAACCTACATTGCTAGAGAGATCTGAGGAAGCCTTTTTATTAAGCCTGAATTTCACTGCTCTGGCATCATCTCATTCGATTGGAAGAGATTCCCTGGGAGTGCTATCCTTGCTTTTCCCACTAAAAGACTGTATTTATTTTGACCTGAGTGGACTCTTGCCTAGCCTCCATTAACTACAGATGCAAGTTTCACAGTGACACTTAGACAGTAAGTGCCTGCATCTTAGATGAACATCAGCACCATGAATCATCTGTACATCTTGCCTCATCACTTGTCAGTACAGCTCCCGAGCCTGTAGAATTCTCCCTTTGCATGTGTATAGAAAAAGCACTGTCTTGGTGGGCAGCATAGATGGGTGCTTGCCTCATCCCTACCTCAGATAGCATTTCTAAAGTAGCTGTTTTTCTGCTTGCCTCGGCAGATGTGCTACGAATTCACCTCAGTTCAGGTGGGAAACATTAGGAGAAGTTTGTTTTCTATCAACAGTCCTGATGGTGCACATTAGGAGAAGTCAGAGATCCATAGCACTGTTGCTGACCCTGTGGCAGTAATTTATGGAGTATGAATGTCACTTTTATTGCCAAGTTAGGAACACATTTTCAAAGTCACATATAAAAACTGTGTACTTATACGTATGTTGATCTGCTAGACCCCACAACTAATTTGCATGATGTCCAGTTCATCTATAATTGCTGATGTTCCAAACACTTCCACTGGAAGGGAATAATGACTACTAATTGATGTAGATATCCATAGGTGGAAATTGTTTTGCAGAAGTTGTGGCTTCCTATTTTTGTTCCACTTCAGTTAAGGCTTTGACTCTTACGATGTTTTCACAATGAAAAGCAGCAATGGTATATATGTTCAACAGGCCCTTGCTGCTTAGTCAAAATTTAAAAAGAGTTTGCACAAGGTCATGATTTCACTTTCTTTTTCCTTTAGGATATACAGAAAGATAGCTGTGAAACTAATCACAACATCACCTGTAAAGTGGGATATCCATTTCTAAAACCTGCAGAAGAGGTAAAAAGTGCCCTTGCATGCAAGTTCTCCTTGCTCCATGTTGTTCTAAGGCCAGGGCAGTCCCTATCACCTCTGAATTTATTTTCTCTTATGCTCACCCCAAAACCTGCCCATGCATGTTTCCCAAGCTATCCTTGACATGAACTGCACTGAGCCAGATAGGAAAACATCAGATCTTCAGCCAGCTGTGATATGTGAGGAGGTAGTAGATGCATATTGCCATCCTTGATGCTGTCAGAAGGCAAGTGGCACACCTGGCCAGAAGGGTCTGACTCCAGGTGTATAAGATATTGGTTAGGATATACTGATAAGACATTAGATACTGTGGCTTTCCAGAGGTTGGAGCCTATGACTTTAGTTATTTTGTACAAAAAAATTTAGTCAGTTGGTTGAAAAGAGAGTAAGTTGGTATGTGGAAATGCTAACCTGGATCTGCCAAAGCTGGACATCAAGACTTCACCTCTGCTCTGTCAGGAGTGAGAGGCCTTTCCAGCAAGCAGCCCACTTAAAATCAAGCTCCACTTGAACAGCTCCAGTGATAAGTCTGTAGCTGCTGCTGGAATAGCGAGGGAGATTTAGCTGAACTAAGCCTTTAAAAGTATGCATCTAAGTCTCACTTAAATAGTTCTGATACTGAATTGGGAAA
Source organism: Haliaeetus albicilla (assembly GCF_947461875.1). Lineage (NCBI taxonomy): Eukaryota > Metazoa > Chordata > Aves > Accipitriformes > Accipitridae > Haliaeetus > Haliaeetus albicilla. The sequence goes on from NC_091516.1 coordinate 5,714,288, forward strand.
TAGCAAATTGCATGCAAATAAGACCAACTGTCTTTCCGGGCAGTTTCTTCTCTGTTCCTCTGTCATATCAGGTCTGTGTTGCAGATGCATAACGGAGGGAGGATCAGGAGAGATGTCCTCTTACATAGCCTTCCACATACACGTTCCAGCTTGTGTCTTGGACTTGTAGGAATTAAGTCAGCTGTTACTTTCTTGCAGCCAAATAAGCATACTACCCATTGCTAGTGCCCACAATGCTCCATTCTCAGCTTCACTGGATTTTTAACCTTTTCCTTTCACGCTTTGGTTGTTAGTTTGTCTTTAGCTATAATCCCTAAATTTAGATATTTCATAGTCTCCTTTGCATTCAGAAATCAGTTAATCTCTGATTCACTGATAAGCATCCCTAATACATCCCTTTTTAAAGTCTCTTCCTGGCTCTTTTTTTTTTTTTTTTTTTTAATGTGAAGAAATATCTAAAACAACTTTCTCTGGGTCACTTTGTAGTAAATATTTGTACACATTAAAGGAAAAATGAAAGTCTGAGCTGAAAATCCTGTACAGTAACAAAGAGTGAAACTTTTGCTTCATATAAAATTACCCTTAAGTGTCAGGATATGAAGAGTGGCATGTTTGGGACAGTCTTCCCAAATTCCATGTAGTGCCAAATTGTGATAATTTGTCCTAGTCACAATGAGTAGGGAATTTTTGTGAGACGTAGTAGTCATTTATTTACAATGTAAACAATTCTATTTGGTATTCTAGGTGTTTTACTACATATTAAGTGAGATTCCAGCTGCCCTCTATAGACAGCTCATCTCCATTGTAATTGCCAGGCTTTGAAACTTTGTTTCTAGCTCATTAGAGAAAAAAAAAAATATGGTTTTGATAAATTGCTTGCAAGTTCAGCTGGTTTCTATTAAGAATTATTTAGCTATGTATTTCTAATATACAATATAATAAGTTTTACTGAGGTTTCTCAGTTCTAAAAGTTTGAGGCTTCTGTTTAATAAGGGATAACTATTAGATTTCATTCTTGGTTGGGACAAATTCAAAAAAGTGGATTCATTCATAGAAAAGTGTTAAAATGTGAATACGTATTCCATAGATAAACATAGCAAAAATTTCCACATTTTTCACCAGATCTAACGGCATTACTGTGCTTTTATTTCTTTTTTTTTATTATTATTATTTTAAAATATGTAACATATTTCTCTAAACAGATTTCCTTCAAAATATCATTCCAATTCAATGCATCGTATCTCCTGGAAAATGCTACTGTTCATGTATATGCAACAAGGTTAGTTGCAATCATTATTTGTTTACCTTCTGATTTTTTTTTTTTGTTTTTAGAAAGCTCTACAGCTTTGTGTTTCGTAGTAAAACAAGGATGACTTTTCTGAACTCAGTAGTAGTTAAACAATCTGTAGAGCTGGCAGCCTTACAGATGTACTGGGTTCAGCAGTGGACTGAATGGACTAAATAAATAGCTGTTTGCCTCTAGAGCCTGAGAGTCACAAATGAGGCATTTGTTTTACCACTAGTTTTACCTTCAAAAAAGGTTTATTCTCTTACAAAATTACTGCATACTTTAGCATGAATCACAGTTTATGCCAAACACAAAGGTCAGGCCTTCAAAGAGCAAGAACATTGCAGAAGTTGTCTGTGATAAAGGGATGCACTTGCCCTCAGTGTTTGCTGTCCCTGCAAAATCCAGAGATGGTGTGAGAGTAGTGGCTCTTCCTTGGTCCATTTTTATTCAGTCAACTGCAGTCTGTAATTTTAACAAAGATGCATTTCTGACTTAACTTTTTAGTTACTGGAAATAGTCTTCTGAATTTATTTCTAGGAGACAGAAATTAACTGGAAATGAGTAGTGTGTTTCTATATCCAGAGCTGTAGGTATTTCAGTTTCTTAAGATCCCTTCTCACCTAGTAGTCATGTTGCATCTGCACCACAGTCTGATCTGAATGGCATATGTTGTTTTATTTTAGTGACAGTGAAGAACCACCTGAGACCCTGAGTGACAACAGAGGACACATTACAATTCCAGTAAAATATGAAGTAGGATTAATATTTGTAAGGTATTGATGCTTCTCTGTACTTTATTTGCTAGCACAATAAATAGGAGGAGTTCAAAGAGAATATAGTATCATTTTGTTGTTGAGCTGTGCTCAGTATCTACAGATGACAGCTTCTAAGCTCATGAACAGGCTTCATTGAAAAGAGCAGTTACATGAAATAATGGGGCAGTTACTTTCCGTATCTTGATGTAGCTCCTTTTTACCTATTTAAGTTTGATCTGCAGTTTGCAAGTACAACAGCAGCTTTTGTTGATTCTTGTACTTGGCTGTATTCATTCAAAGGTGTTTCAGGTACATAAAAAAGCAAATACTTCCAGCTTCCTGATGGCCATGAGTTTACATTACTGTGATATTGCATGGCGTGCTGTTTAATTTCCAGCTTCAAAAATTAGCCTTAATTTCAGATTCTCAGGGGTTTGTTTTTATCAGTTTGGACGTAAACTTTAATGCAGGTCTTGTAGTACACTTTATTTTCAGAAATAGCTAGAATTCAGTTAAATTCCATCCCTGAAAAACATTATAAATATTATCAGTAGACTACATTGCATGGTGTGCAGGTGTAAATAATTAAGTCAAATTCATTTTGGATGCATTTCATGGTTCAAATCCAGCCTTTGTTTGTCTCATAGGGAATAAGGTTGAATTTAGAACATGCTGGTTTTGTTCTCCTTTTACCTGGTTCTGTCTTTTATAGGACCCTGCCCGTTTTACATGGCAATACTCAGGATAAGGGACTGCACAGCTAGAATAAGAACAGCAAAATCAGGCCCTGATATATTATTTTGGGGAACAATATTTGCTCTTTTTGTAGTTTTATCTGAACAAAACATTTAAAATGTACATAATAAAAAGTCAGTATTACTCATAAAATGGATGAGTTGAACTTCAGTGGAAGTAGCAGTGCACTCAATTGCAAGACTAGTCCTGGAGGATTCATGAAATAATGAAAAGACCTATATTATTAAATGCTAGAGTTTTTATGAAGTTTGTGTGCTTATTGAGGTTTTTGTGTTTTTTTCTTAACCCACAGTGTTTTCAAAGAGCACCATGTTATAATTGCAGCAAATGATACCGTCCCTACTGCTATTAACACAACAGAACAGATTGGGGATGAAGTTACTCTACATTATAGGGTAAGAAACAATTAAAACTGTATGATACAGGTACTGGCTTCATCCTTTTTTTTTTTTTCTTTTTTTCATTTGGTTTGAATCACTTAATGTGATAGCCTATTACTTAAATAACAGCTATGCTAAACCTTCTACATGGGTATTTTGTGGTTTGTGTTTAACACCTTTTTTTTTCTTGCTTGCTTTGGAATAAGGTGAGTCAGAGGATCTCAGAGTGGTCCATCCCTGTGGAGTAGTTCTGGTGGTGTTTAGATCCGCTGCCCTCAGCAGGGGAAAGAGAGAGCATGCCCTGGTGAATGAGAACTTGACCTACGTTCATTGAAGTGTGGAACAGATATTTCCAAAATCCCATCAGCTTTGAAAAAGGGAAATGCCATGCTCCAAGAAGGGGGTTTTTTTTCTGTTTTTTAGCCCACCTACGGTGCTTTACTCAGCTACTATTTTTAGTCTAAAAGTTCAAATCCAGTAATCTCGAAGCTTTTGTGGATGTTTAAGACATTATTCATCTCACTTCAAAACCTTTGCTTTCTGGATGTAAAAGCTGGTGAACTGCAGAGCATACCATTTATGATCTTGTAAGCAAAACTTGTCTCTGCAAGCAGCTTATCACAAAAGAGCAGTCAGAAGAAAAAAAGTTAAACAGGTTCTTGACTATTTATTATGCTCATCAACTTCAGAGACAGGATCACCAATTCCCCTGCCAGCAATTTCACCTAGGCATTTTCTCCGTCCTCAGCCACAGCAGACCTCTTCAGAAGCAACAGCAGCTTACAGATATGAGCTTACAGATATGTCCTGTGATTTTCTCAGGGAAAACAGGGGAGAGGAGCAGCTGAGCAGGAGGGCTGTTGCAAAGCACACCTCAGAAGGAACCAGCAGGAGCCACTGATGGTACAGTGGCTCCTCTCCCATGTTGAAGTATTTTTGGGGCTTTATTAAAAATTTAAATGAAATGACCTTAGATAGAAGTCCCAGATGATAAGAGGATGCAGTAAACAAGATAACAACAAGGAATTTATGTCAAAATGGCCCCTTTCAGAGCATTGTATTACCAAAGACCACAGAAGAATGTGTCTGATAATTCACAACAGGCTGTTCTCATGGGAAAAGTAAGAGTTCATCACACCACTTTTTGCATAACTGTGGAAATCTAAGAAAACACAGAAGAAAAGAAAAGCACGGGAAAGGAAAAAACTCACAGTCAAATACCCACAAAATAAGGAAAGTACTAATCAAAACATTTTTCTTTTTTTTTTTACAGATTGAAAAAGGTGAACAATTTCCAATGCCAAACCTTACACTGCAGATCTTATATCCCAATGTAACAGCAGCCAAGAACACTCTTCTCTACCTTACTGCATTGTCACATTCCCAAGTAAGCTAGGAATTTGTATTTTTATGATTAATGTAAATTTGAAATTTTTGTTGTAAGGAATTTAAAAATGCAAACATTTGGGATTATGCCTAGCTTCAAGGTAGATATTACTTTTTTCGTCTAAAAGACAAGATGCTGATGTTTTAAGAGTATGTACAGATGTGCATAAGAAGACAAAGAGATAAATTTTCTGAAAAGGAAACAAACAAATCTAAAATGGTGTTGAACAATAACTGGACTATTACAAGGTTAATTTGATATATTGCCAAGTGATGAGAGGTCCAGACTGAGGTATGAGTGACAGGATTTTCTTTCTTAGTTTTGCCTACTGAGCCTCAGATTATCTCCATTGCCAGCAGTGTTTATTGTAAATGCTCTAGTCCTGCTGTATACACCTAGGGCTCAAGCTCCTGTTCAGTCCTCTTCTTTCTGGTACTGAAATTAGCCTTCCTGCACTCTAGCACTAGCAGTCCTCTGGCTTCTTCCTTCTCTGGGGCACTGAGACATCTTGAAGGGGATGGTAGGTCATGTCTTTCACATGCTCTTCACTGCAGCCCTCATTTGAGTTTCTCCATTTCACTCCTCCAGAGCAGCTGGAGGAGATCACAATTCTAGCAAATCCCATGGTTTCAGATCTGTAGATATTAAAATTAGAGCTATATCAACAACTGGATATCACTAAGTGGTGACCTAAACCTCTTTTTTTTTTAATCTTCTCCTCAGAGACACAGACACAGGTGCACCTCTCTCAAATATTTCACTTAGTTTTGAGGTGTAACACCACTGAAAAATAAACCAAATTATCTAAATGAAAGTTCAAAGTTCACTTTAAAACAAAAGAATCTAGAAAACCCCAAATATTTCATGTTTAGAATACACAGAAGTTGTGTCTTTTCTTAAATTCCTTCCCCTATTATTTTCATTCCTAGTCAGTCACCACATTTGACCCAAGTTTGCATATAAACTCAACAAATCTGTGCTTTTTCTGTGGGTATAATTCACCTACCACCAGCTACACCCTAGTGATAGCAGTGTGCCAAAGTGTACTCCAGTGGATTTGCAATTTTCTTCGTGCTAGCAATCTGAAAGTGAATGACCTGACTGAAAAAAGCAAATTCCCCTGCACCAAAGACACCAAAGGATTTCCCAGCTGCCTTTGAAGGAGCCATGGAGGTTTAGCAGTGCTCCAGCACCCGCTCCCCCTCCCTGGGCGCTGCAGTGGAGGGTCCTGAATCCTGCACTTAATCTGCCTGTCTGCTTGCTAAGGCAGAACTTCTGTGGATTCCCATGCAAAAGCTATTTATCTCTTTTAATAGCCAACTCTTGCTGGTTCATGTAGTGGTCATCTTGCCATGAAGGTCTTGTTTGCTTCTACAGATGTTTAAGTAGCTGGATAGAGTTTAGGTCAAATTATCTCATAAAAAGCTCATTTGTTGTTTGAATAATGATACTTCTATACCTACATCATCTGAATTTCCTATCCTGCACTCTTGCAATATGCAGTTTTATTGCATTAGCAGTTAGTAAATATTATTAATGCTATTAAATATTAAATATTAATGTTGGCTTGTTTACAGAGCATTTTTTTTAATAGATTGCATATTCAGACAATAAGAATAGTATTTGTATTTCTGCTAACAGAATGCCATCTGCCAAACTAGTTACCCTGTAGATCCCTTAAAGATCAGCACTGGGAAACCATTTGTGTTGCCAAAAATAAAAGAACCTACAAAGGATACAATTATGGTAAGCCTACATATATATCCCAGATATTAACCCAGATCCTGGAGCTGAGTACTTCTGCAATAAATATATAAAATCTTCTCTCAAACTGTACCCTATGGAAACTCACTTTGTCATAATAGCCTGAAAAGCTATCTTTATGCGGACTAGCTATAGTTTTTATTTGGCTACAAAACTGTATGTGGAACTGAATTTGGGGTGGGTTGTTTTTTTTTTAATTTAGCCAGTGTGTAAATAACAGTAGCACATTTGACAGCTGAGTAAATCTTCACCTTCCATATTCTCATTGTAATTAATAAATAGTAATATTTTAAAAGCTCATCTCCCTTGCAACTTTTTTAGACATCCAGTTGAAAATACTTTCAAATGCTAGCACTCTGATCTTACAGATTTTCCATGCAGCTAGTAGAAATGTAATTGATGATCCCATTTGGAAAGGATTAGCCTCTCACATTTAGACGAAGAGGTGCGAAGTAACTTCGCTGACTTAGTTCTGTTGACACGTCAGGGGGAAAACCGTAATACTGCCTCCTCAGCGTAGAGGTACAAGTTGAGTTCCTTGTGCAAGTGAAACCATGCCATGAGAAGAGTATTTTGCCATGCTTATCATAGTCCTTCAGAGAGGGGATAAAGGTCTAGGCTAAGCAAATGTTTCCAAAGTGTTGAACATAATTCTGCTGCCCTCCCAGCTAGCAAGTGATAACTGGCAAGTAAAGGTGCTTAAGTTTTCACACACACATCCTGCCCTGCTTGAAAGATTCAGGTGTCCCACGATTTGAAAGGATCAAGAAACACTGCAGAGAAGCTGTAGCTGTGTTGGCAGAAAAACACTTGCTGTTAAACGCTGTGCCTCCTTTAGGAGCTCTGCTGATGGCTTTTGCTGCATACCTACAGTAACACAGCTTCCTCAAGGCTAAGCAAGCCTGCAAAAACCGAGCCTGTTCCACCACAGCATGAGTATCTCAACTTGTTTTATATACTGCAGTGTCATTTTTACATAAAAAGGCTCAGTAATTAATATCAGTTTAGCACTGGTGTCATAGCACGTCTATGATCTATATATATAGTTGTTTACATTTTTTTATTTTAGTAATGTGAAAAGTCTCTCCCTATTAATTCATGCTGGCGCTTTTTAAACAGGACTGTGATACATACAGCTGTGCATCTATTAATTGTGCCCTGGTCCCATCGGACATATATCAAGTGAATGTTTCATTAAGAGTATGGAAGCCTACCATCATAAAGGTAAGTAAATCCCATTTGTATTCAGAATACTCTTGGGTTTGAGAAACTCAAGCCAATGTTTCTAATGTCTATTAAAATTATACCTTTCATTTTCTTAAGTCTCCATAGTCCCCTAGTATTTGAAACTGTTTGTCTTCTATTTTAAGATTTCCTCAAAACTAAGTGACATGCATTTTATTGTCCTTAAATTAAGTACTTAGAACTTAGCAGGAATTTCAAAACATGGTAAGAAGACATCCCTTAGTTATTCTGTATTGATGGTCTTTTTTTTTAATAGCCACTTATGCATCCACAAATTCTAATTCAGCAGATGTAAGACGTGGTACATAGAATCATATAATTTTTAAATAAGTTTTAATCTGGAAAAATTTCTTATGTCCAGAAAGGATTTTTTGATCAAAAAGAGCAGAGGAGCAAATCCACCTCAGAGCACACCTCAGTATTGTCTGATGGTTACAACAATGACCAGGCTGTGGTCCATTTTGCTCAGCTGATGAATTTCTGATACTGAGTTCCTATTCTGTGTCTTTATTTTTCTCTGGAAAATAACAGGACAGGAGGGGAGATACAGCAGAACTTTAGAAAGCCTGAATCTGTCCCTGTGGCTGAAGTAGTATGCCAGGATTAATTAGTATTTCTTTGAAATCTCTGCTCTCTACTCTTTCAAGCTGTATTGCTCTCTTGTAAAGAGTGATGTGCGTGCTGAAGATGACACACATGAGCAGCTTCACTGACTTTCACATTTTTCAGCATCTCCCAAAACTTTAGCATTAAGTTTTGCTTTCACCCTTCTCATTTCTACAAAGCTTTCTACTTCAAAATACCTGATTATAAACCATAGCCATTCCTCTCTTCTTCCAGGCAAGTATTCACAGCTTAACCCTTGTTGTGAAAGCATTACTTAGGAGTGAGAACTCATCACTGATTTTGAGAAATGACCATCAAAAACTGGAGGTAAGGACATGATAATTCATGGATTTACTCTTCATAGGATTTATTATGCTACCGAATCATTTATTTTCATTCATTACTAATGAACTGTTACCTGTTGTAATGTATTATCCTACTCTAAATAAAAGTAAGTGATTTCATATTACAGTAGAAATGTCAGAATTAGTCAGACAATGATACCAAAATCCCATTACCCACCAATGTACCTGGGTGAGAAGAAGTACTGTCTGAAGTATTTCTGCCTGCACCAATATTAATGCTTCCTGCATCTATGTAAATTAGAAGCATAATTAAAATTCTTTTAAGGAATCAATAGTATTTTTTAAATTGTCCTGGGTATTTAGAAGTGATCTTACTTTGTTTGTTGTATTTTCTTTGGGTTTTTTTTTTTGTTATTTCTTTCCACTTCATTACCCATGATATATATTTGAAACAGGTTCTTTTATTTTTCAGAAGTTCCCTGTCATTTTCTTAGATAAGAAAGTATGTAACATTATAGTCGTGGTGTCAGTTATAACAAGAAATGTCTTTAATTTTGTTAGAGTTGTTATTTATCCTTTAATACTCTTTATTCCAAGACATTTATGATGGCTAATGCATTGCTTTTCTGTGATAACTTGTACATGCAGGGGCTTATTTACTACAGTGTACATTTTTAAGCAAAAGTCTTATTATGTGTTATTATTGTTAATACCCCCAAAATTTAGAACAAAGTAATATTCAGTGTGAATTATATCTTGTGCAGAATATTTTTGGAAATACAAACATCACAGGTCAACTATTAGCTAGTATTGTATCCAGGCATTTCTTCAAGTGATAGATTAAAATCCAATCCATGAGTGAAAACACAGCTGAGAGGCTTGCAGATAATGAGAGCTGCCTTTACAAACCAAGGAATTTCAGAATTAACTTTTTTTAAGACATAATTTCAAGTTTAATTTTTAGTGTTCAGCTCTTCAATGCTTTTTTTAACAATAAAGTTGTGTCCTTAATAAATTCTTAAGTTAAAATAATTTGAACTCTTACATGGTCCCATTTATTTAAATGTGAATATTCCTTATTTCGGTTTATTTTACACAATAACAAGAAGCTTGTTAATCACTGCCATCTTTCAGGGAGGCAGGCATTGAGTGATGAAGAATATACTGAAGAAACTCCCTAACACATACTTCAACTACTCATGGTTTTGGTCCTGCATCAATTACAACAATGACTACTAACTTATAGCAGGGCCGACCCTCATGAAATGAATGCACTTACAAGTACAAGATGTTACATAAATATAGGGTTTAATGTTGGAGATTATTTTCTCAATGCGCTCCTACAAATTCCTGTACTTAGAATGAAGTTGTACCCTGGAAAATCACTGCAGACTGATAAAAGTCATGCTGCTCTGGTGATATTTTAGAAGGACAAGTTATTTATTGCTTACATTTTGAACACTCTGCAGACCATGATTAAGATTTCCAAAGAACTCCCACCAGGGACAGTCCCCTTATGGGTTATCCTCCTGAGTATCTTCGCTGGACTATTGATTCTTGCACTGCTTATATTTGCTTTGTGGAAGGTAAGATGCACATTCTTGTCTGCATGAAAATAAACAAATATGCTTAAATTCTGTGCCTTGTCCTTCTCGTAACTAGAACCTCACAGACACTAATATTATCTAATAAGTAGAGTGAAATTTTGTAGAAATGACAAAATAACTAATAACACTACATTTTTCTGATGTGTAATATGTAATGCTAACCAATTGAAACCTGTATTTCCAGTATGTTATGAAAAAAAAAAATTTTAGTATGATTAAGGGTTTATTAAGCTTTTTTTTTTTATTAGCTTTGGCTGTGGCCTTTGATAATCAGGTTTTCTCTTTGTGCTAGGTGCTAGGCCTGTGGTGTAAGTATTGCCACAAGTGGGCACTCTTCTCTAAGCTAAATATTTAGTTCATACTTGCTTTAGTAGGTTACAGTTTATAAATTTCAACATGCAGAATCTCTTGAAAAATTTGACAAGTATAAAATAAAGTATTATTTATTCAATTCAGTACTAAGTATTATTAAGTGGTTTAGCCTTTGACATTATGTGAGCATAACAATGATTCAGCAATCACTCACTATGTGTACTCCTGTTGTCTGCTTTCATGACATGTCTCTTTAGTTTTTCCATTCCAGGAAAAACAATGTTGTACTTCAGTGATAAAATATTAAATGACGTTTTACTGTACTGAAAGTATTAAAATAGTAGTAAGAACCAGCACATGAATGCTACCAATATGGGTTGTATGCTTTGAGAAGTTCTTAGTCACTTTTTTTCTTTTCTGCAGGCTGGATTTTTCAAGAGACCACTAAAGAAGAAAATGGAGAAATGAAGGGGGGACGGGGGGGGAAGCAGAAATTTTTGCTCAGGTCTGCCTCAAAAATGTTACTGTAAAATTATAAACTTAGATGCAGCGGTCACAATGTTTTCTAAACTCTGGTGCATTAAAAAAACAAGCAGCAGAACGACAACAAGCAAATCAAGCACACATGCAAAGGAAGAATAAAAAGTCTTATGGCATTTTGTGATACTCAAGGACATACTTTCAAGTGTTACTCACTTTTGGAGTAACTGAGTTCAAAGAATCTAATGGTTTTTAATATGGAAAATGCGTAATCATATTTTTATACACCTATGTAAGTGGAATCGTTTTTCATTCCAAATTATGCAACAAGTCAGCTTGTATGTAGCAATCCCAGACTTTTTTAGCACCTTACAATTTTCAAAAGGAAAAAGCATAATTTTCAAAATTTCCTCTTTATGTCAGTTCTGTGAAAGAAAACTGTCAGTTCATGAAGCAGAACATGCAAACTTTGAGAATGCACCAAATACTGTATGGTAACTGTAATGACAATTCAGAAGATAGAAGCACCTGCAGAATTTTGGGTGAAAATTACTGAAATACCTTGGATTTCGCTTTCTGCTCATTTTAGTGTGTCCAGCTGAACCTAGGATTTTTATGGTCAAGTGGACCATGAAGGATTGATCCACTAAATTACACAGCTGTTTGAACTTGAAACAGATTTTTGGCAGGCCTAAAAATGTATGCACAAAACATTCAAGCCCATTTGATTGCACACTGTACTCAAATAAGCAGGGGGATAATTGTATCTGCAAGTAGAAATGTCCATATTTATGCAGAAAATGTTTAGAGGTGCCCTGAAAGTTTGACTCTTGCTGTATATCTTGGAGTAGCCAGGAGGGTGCTTCATAAAATGTCACTGTAAATTTATTGTGTAGCTATTTAATCCAATGAGTTTAAAGTGTACAAAATGATAATTAACAAAAGAGCACAGATAGGAAATTCAGCACTGGCAAGGTTCTTCTAGTATTATATGTCACACCTCATCTTTGTTACTTATGAGTTTAAGAAGTGATGAAGAATTTGCATACTAAATACGCACTTAACTAATGATGTTTATTTTGTGTCAAAGATTACAATTTTATATGAGAATACACTGAAATGTAGATAGCAAAAGATTTCTTTAAGAAATTTTTTTCTTTCTATTTAGACTATTTAGTTTCCTCCCTTCTTTCACATACTTGTCTTCCTTCCACAAGGATCTCTCCCCAGGGCTCTTGGCCTGTGCCTTATCCTTGAGAGCTTCCTATATTACTTGCAGCCACACAAAATGAACAGAAGAAAGTGGAGTTTTGCTGGCAAAGTGCAATGTTGCCTCAGCATGAGACAACTTGGTATTGATTGCCAATAGATCAGAAAATGTTGAGGAGACGTACTAAGTTCTGTAAGACCTACTTGTTTGCAGAAATACTTTGCCTTGCCAAGGAAGCCAGGAAAATTTGCTCCTTCTCTTGGTACAAAGTCACTGAAATGAAAAAAAAAAAAAATCATTGCAGTTTTCCAAAAGGTTTTAACTTAGCACTGACTTTATAGTAATAGCTTAAAGAGCAGTAATATATTTTATAAATACTTTTTTTTCTTTAAGAAGAGACCATAGATTGGGTTGAACATAGTGGCAAGAACAACTCTGGAAGTGTGCCAGAAGGTGCTTCACTGTCTGAAAGATGCTGTCCCTCTGCAGTCCCTTCCATTTAGTGCCTATATTAGAGAGACCAGTGATTGAGAAGGGCTGAGAGGTACGTGAATGCAGCAAGCAGGATTGAGTTTGAAAGTGTTTGCAATTTCTCCTTGTGTCTGTGGGAAGGGTGGTTATTTCATAACAACAGTCTGCTGAAGGTAGCAGCGTGACTCAGAGGAGAGGGCAAAGCCCTCTCTGGGAGCACTGTGGGTGGCTGTGCTTTGTGGAGCCTGGGAGAGCCACTGAGTCCGCAGACTGGCTTGCTGTGCTCATCTGCGCGCTTGAAAGTGCACCCTGTCTGAAGGGGCACAAGGTGAGTTGCCCTGGTTCTGAGCACAGAAGGAAGACTTGGATGGAAGCAAAAAAATTACATAGAGGGGTTGTGGGTAAAATCCCTGTTTCATTCACTGTGCAAGTCAAATAGTCCGTGAAGGAAGGCAAAAATCTATTTGTTGAACAGTGAAGATAAATTAACATTCGCAGAGGTGTTTTCAGTCCCATGTGAGATGCAGGTTTTATTTTAAGAAAACATATGATTGTGCCAATTTGTTTGAAAGGTTTAAATAGCACTTGTCACTGTAGCATATGAATGCCTCAGAATTGTAAAAGTTTTTTCCTTATAGTATCTCTGTAAAGGCATAGCAGTGCTGTTATCCTATTACGGTTTCGTAAAGGAACAGAATACGAAGGAATTGTGACTCACCTATGCACATAGAAAGTCTGTGGTAGCAGAGGAAATACTGTTATTTATTATTATACAGCCAGTTTGTTAACCATGAGGTCATTTTTCCTGGCTTCATAAAATTACTCAGAGGTTGTGCAAGCCACACATCATTTTTATGCAGAATACTTTTATTTTGTTTAAGTGTTTCACTTTTTAGTTATGATAAGCTGTTAACCAGAGCTTTTTACTTTTCTGATGACATTTCATGTCTCTTTTTAAAGCATAAGCCTAACTGAAAAAATATTAAGTCAATAGAACAGTCTACTTCCCTAGTTAAAGACTATGCAAAAATACATAAGTATTTTATCAATGCAAAGTATGTTTGAGATCAGTGTTCCATTCTTTTTAGTCTTGCTTTGCACTGTAAAAACAGTAATAAGCTTCATGTAACCACACTGCTTTCCTCTTCGTCATGATGCTTTCTCCCTTTTCACATTTGTCCTATTATCAGATTTTCAGTTATTATATATATATTTAAAATATGAGTATGTAATGGGGATACTGCTATAGCACATTATTCTTACACAGGCTAAATTAGTAAAATCACTGTTTTTATCCATAAGAGCCTTTCCACACAGTACTGCAAGAGCAGTATTTTACATCTTTTCACTATGTACCACAGAAAAGCCTACTGAAAGCAATATTGCAAACATCAGGAACATCTCAGTGAAATTTGGCAGGCAAAAAAAAAATTGGAACACCATGTAATCTGTTTTGTTCCTATAAAAAGACACATTAGGGTTGTAATATGATTCTAATAACTAGCAAGCTAAACATTTTTTCATTCAAATAAAAGCCTGTAAAAATAATAATAATAATAATAATAATAATAATAATAATTAAAAATTGGGTCTATAACCAGAGCTTAAGCAACAGAGTGAGTCTGACCCAACTCCGTTCCTAACTTCAGCATTGAAGTAGCTAATCTTAGAGGGAATGGACAAGCTACATTTCTATAGCATAGAATTTCTCTGGAAAGAAACAAGAGCTTTAAACCATCACTCCTGCTTCAATTTGAGGCTGTTTTAAAGGTTGTTGATCCTGTTTGTAATTTTAGAAAACTTAGAAAACAGCATCTACATTAGAGTGATCTCCCTGGGCTGCTGCTTATGTTCCTGCGGTTGTCTGGTGTCACTCGAGGTCTGTATTATGAGCCCTTGCTACAGACACAACCCACATATCCTGACCCCTTACCTGAACCATTTAGTACATATCCTGTGCTGAGTCATTCTGAGCATGATGGTCCTCTTCTGCAGAGCCTGAGTCAGGGGAATCCACCTTCAACTGGAGCCAAGAGGTTTCATCTCACTTGGCACTGAGAGGCTGGAGTTAGGGTCACACTCATCTAATAGATTTCACATAGTCTAATTGTTTTAATTTCTTGAATTAACTATTGTATAGATGATGATCCCATTCAAAAATAAAAGCAGAGCAAGAGAATCAGAATGTACTGTTGTTAATTATACCACTTAACAGGAATAAGAGGGAATTTGCATCCTTTTTAAGAAAATCACAACATTCTGCACAGCATTTTCTTTTTCCTGTAAAATTATTCCATGTGTTTTATTGATTAAAAAAAAAATAAAGAGTCTAGCAAGCCTCCTTTGTAGTTTGTTTGCTTTTCACTGATATAAGAATAATATAAAGGCATCTTAGTACCTAAAACCAAATCCATCTACTGGTCAATAGAAAGCTATTGTAGAAACAGCATTCTTGCACAGCATAACATGAAGGCAAGCTTGAATGTGGTCAAGCTGTCAGAAATACCTTGCCATTAATTGTATGGATTCTGTACTGTTGTGGTTTAAGACCAGCTGGTAATTAGGCACTACGCAGCCACCCTCTCACTCCCCCCAGTTTATGTACTGAGCATGATGTTCTATAGTACGGGGTATTCCTTTGGCTAGTTTGGGTCAGCTGTTCTGGCCGTGGTCCCTCCCAGCTTCTGGTGTACCTGCGTGCTGGCAGAGCATGGGAAACTGAAAAGTCCTTGACTTGGGATAAGCGCTGTGTAGCAACAACTGAAACTTCAGTGTGTTAGCAACATTATTTTCACACTAGATCCAAACCACAGCACTGTACCAGCTACTAGGAAGAAAATTAACTCTATCCCAGCTGAAACCAGGACGTGTACTTACAGCCACATTTGAAAGTTTTCAGAAGACATGTGAGTTCGTGACATAGATTTGTTTTCGTGACATTACATACATAAAAGTTGAAGACACATTCATTCATCCAACCATTCTTCCTATCCAGTGATTTTTCTGTACAACTTACTCCTGTGGTCCAAATAGTCCATTGTCTTGGCAGAGTTCTAAATGATTCACGTCATCTTCCTTAAAGCCTACTAAACATTTGCATCAAAACTTCCTAGAAGACAAAGATTACACCTTTTATATCACAATTAACTTTTAGAAAACATTACAAACCATGTAATTACCTAACTGTTATCTCATCGGAGACTACTTTGATGGTGAATCACAATTCTCTAATAGCAACATCCTGTGTAGTCACAGGGGAGTGCTTACCGAATGTCCTACTCTGTGCATATCTGATCATTAGAGTTTGTTGGACATTTTCCATGGGAGTATTTAAACGAAAGTCAGAAAAAAAGCCACTTCTATTTTTGTTTGGTTTAAATTGCTTTTCAATGGAATTAGAAAAGAACTAGAATCACTTTCTTACTGCAAGAAGTGTAATATTATGTATCATTTGCACAAAACTGGATTATAATTCATTGTAATTAGCAGAAGCAACCCTAACACCTCACAGTTCAAGGGCAATAGCAGTTCATGCAGTGGGTGTGGTTTGAGCCCTGTAAGAATGAAGAGTCATAAAGATTAAAGCACTGATGAAGTTTTAGTAACAGCTGGCTGATACCACAGTTTAGACAGCACAACTGGATTCTGTTTAAAGAAGCGGATGATAAAGCGAGCTATCCTCAATGCAATAATGTTTTAATTACAAAGACTGACACCCCAGAGATACCGGCCTTTGCTCATTCAGTCAAAAAAAAAGGGTGAATAAAAAACCCTCAGGCAGATTTTAATTCTGACTCTAGTACAGTGGGGCATAGTGCTCCTTTACTGCTTTTCCCCTCTCATGCACTTACCCTTCTGCCCTTCTCCTTTTCTCAGTGTTGTAAGTCTTCTCAGAAAGGACAGACATTCCTCAAGGGCTCACTGAATGTTGCACCTCCCAGGGATTTTCAAAGAAATGGGAGAGAGAGCAGAAGTATTCAAAGTGGATTGCACATTTGGATCTGGTGGGCAGGCTGTCTTGGCATACTTTGTCCATCCCCTTAGCACACTGTTCACTTTCAGCAGTGGCCATGGTGAAATCCGGCTTCTCAGTTATGGTTCAGTTTGATTTGGTACTAGAAGTTCATATTTATTGCAAAGCTTCACACATCTGGTTCAGCATTACATATGGTCCTTAAGGTTCATGCATGTTAAGGGTGCTATTGTTCTTCCTCCTGGGTTAAAGGAATAGGATCTATCTATCTCTCTAGTGAAAGTTTCTTCATACTGTCTTCCATTACAGAGCCTTTTCATCTTATCAGAGAGGATAAGATGAAAAAAACATAAGATCTCCACAGTTTTCCCTAAAAAGCATTTGAACTTTTGCAATTTTGTGACAGTAGACGTAGTCTGAGAAAACTAATTCATTTGTTTTCCTTTTGGGAAATTGTATACACAAACCTTCTGAGTATTCTCATCTAACAGCCCAAATTAATAGCCATTAATAGCTCAATTTCCTGTTTGCCAGCTCATAAAGTCTCACTGACAAGAGCTTATTACTCTGGCCTCAGTCATTTTACACTATGCCACAACAGATGCTATTGCATCTCAAAACTTCTAGGGTTCAGCTGAAAATTCCCATGACCCTGTTAGCCAGAAAAAAAGAGTTCTGGTGGTATTGGTGGTGTATGTTTTGAGACTCTCAGGAGTGCTGAGCAACTGAGTTGCTTTTTGCCATTTATTTGAGGGATCTGCCAAAATTAATTCACAGTCTCTGGCCTCCTTTATGTCATGAATTTCCAGTATTTAGAAAGATGCCTATAGGTCTCAGCAAACAGCCATTAGCAAGTATATTTAGAGAGCAACATATGTCTTACAAGATACTGCTGCAACATAGTTCATCCCTTTGTATAAAGCACCTTCAGGTTTCATTCCAGTTATTGAGGGCTGGCCTGTTTGCCCCCCCAAGAGAAGTTTTCTTACAGGATGAGTAAGATTTCTGCAATCTGATAAGGAACACTTTTGTACACCTGGTCAACTAGAGAACACTTGATCCCATTACCACATTTTATCCCCTACCCACCTGTCTGATGATGTTTAACTCAAGGCTTAGTAGCTAATGGTAGATAATGTAGCAAATGATCAGTTGAGAATAGGTCCATAACTGTATATACAGTTATGTATATAACGAATGGTATTTTTTTACATATTCAGGATTATTTTTTACTAGCTTAACACACTTAAGCTGCAAACAATATAAGAAAAAAAAAAAAAGAAAAAAAAAGAAAAAAACCCCAAGCAATGCATCACGACAAATTAATCTCACTTAATTAATTTAAAATTCAGTGTGGTTCAGTAAAAATTGTTAAGGGAGTCAGGTTTGCTAAAAAATGCCTACCAAATGACTGAGCAACTTTTTATGAGAGGCAAATAAAAAGGAAGAATGGATAGGTCTTAATTCCACAAACCAGAAAACAACTACTGTGTTTTCAAAATAGAATTGTCAAAAATGTAAATAAAGGTATATTCTGAGGAGACAGAGGTTCTCATCTTCTCATCATGTGCTTATAACTCCTGTCTAAGAAATATTTTCAAGATACCCACTATTTTTATGAGTTCAAGTGGTTGTTGGACCTGTATCAAAGTTAATGCTTTGGTAAATGGGCTGAAGTTGCTGGGGTAACACACTGGCTGCTGTAAAGAGCATGAAATTACGTAGGCTGCATTAGCAGGCTCCCATACAGGTCCTCACTTTTGGGGATCACAGGTGAATGGGAACATTTCTTCACTGGGTAGCGTATTTCCCATTAATATAATTTCCCCATGACAGGCACAAGCTTTGCTCACCTGGAAAAAGAATCGGTAAAAGTATGTATATTCTCTGTGCTAGGCAGGACATAGTTCAGTCAAAACAGCATGAAAGGGGTAAATGTGTGCTGGTACATCTAGAGTAGGAAGCAGTGCTGCAGATCAGAAGCAAGACTGGAGCATGATACAGCTATTGCTAAGGATATGACACCTGCACTACATGCCTTTTGAAGGTTTTACTTTGAACCCTGTCTTGAATATCGATTTAATATTTATTTTTCAGAGGACAGCCTCACTTTAAAGGACATGAATATTATTCCTGCAGGACTGCTCTTCAGATCAGAACACTGGCATACTTGTCTGTGCCTGTAGTGAAAAGGAGCACTGAACTACCTACGGCTGCTGTGTTTTCTCCCTAAAATCCTGATTTCTTCACTATTCAATCCCATTTTGTCCCTCCAAGGTTCATATTACTCAGTTAAGAAACCAAGTGCATGCTGACCTGGCCAGACTTTCAAACATTTTGCCATGGTCTACGTTGAGTCTTTGTCATCTCTATTAGCCCTTTTCTGTTCATTTTTAACAGCTTTTGTGGAAAACAGGTTACTTGGTTTAAAATTTTTACTCTGGGTTGGCATGTGTAAGGTAGGTTACTCTGGATAACCATGTAAGAAAAAAAAACAACTTCCCAAAGTGGATTTGGATGATTCTCAGAGAACATCTCAGAGGGTTTGAGATGCATGGGGAGATAAAAGAGGCAACTCCATGGATTTTAAACTGATCTTCCTTTTGTCTGCTTTTGTAACTTCTGCAACTTCCTTTGTGTCTGTCTCTGTGTGTGTATGTCAGCTTTCAGCCACAGCAACCCCCTGACTGCTTCGTTACACCCTTGTACAAGTGCTAGTGCCGCCACAAGCAGTGGAGTTTGGAATGCACAGCTGGGAAAAGAGATGACTGAATCCAGACTTACCTTGGTTTAACAGCACAGCCAAAGAGTGAGACAGAAAGAACACATCCCCTATGGCAGGCATGATCTGTTAACTGCTGTACCCTGCAACTTTTCAACTGTGAACACTAAGGTCCGGAACAGGCACTAAACATTGGGCTCAGTTTGCTTCACACAGAATGTGCAAGTGTGTGTGCCTGGGGAGGGGGGCTCGACACATCACTTTACACATTACTCTACAATGCTACATACTACTTCAGGTGTCTGACGCTCCAGTCCTCCTGAACTATATGACCGCCTTTCCCTTCAAGTCAGCAGCATAGTATTTCTGAAACCTACATAGAGGGAGTCTTGCTGCCTGAATTAGCTGTCCAGACTTTGCATGCAGAGGCTTTCAAAGGTAAGCGAGACTACAGGGTATTTTCAACTGTCACTAATCTTCTGCCCTCTCTGCAGATTCCCAGTAGGGGAAAGCAACAATCTTCTTAATAATACAATACAAAGAATACAGAAATATATCTCTTAAAGTCAAATCAGCCATGATATTCTCAATAATGGCTTGAAATTAAATCATAGAATGAGCTAAATACTAAAAATAACCAATCCTTATATGTACTAAGAAGTCTGTCTTCCTGCTTATTTATTATAATTAAATCAATTGAATAGAAAACTATAAATTGGCCCAACAGCAGAAACACATAAAAGAACTAATATTGGGTCAGACCAAAGGTCTATGCAGTAGCAAGTCCTGTCTCTGTCAGTCAAAGCAGACACCATGGGAAAAGTGTAAGACCAAGGCATGCAGGCAACCAGCTTCCCACAAGCACTCTTCTAGCCTCCAGCCTTTTTGGAGCTCAAGGTCTTCATAGGCTGGGAAGGTTTCAATGTGTTTAGCAATCCTTGGCGGATTTCTCTTGCCCAACCTTGAGTGGGAACCCAGGTTATCATTAAATATCTGCCACCCTAGAGCACTACAATCTGCACCTGCATGCTCCCCAGGAGAAGAATCGTCTTCTGTTTGTGCTAATCTTGCTATGTGGTAGCTTCATCAGACATCGCTCCCTCACATATTGTAAAAGACAATAAGAGTACAAATGACACCATCAGCCTGATCCATGCCCCTTCTAGTATATATTTACTATGTTCTTTTAAAAGCATCTCTTTTTCAGAGCAGAGAGTCCTAATTTACTTAATTAGCCCCGGTGCTGAGGTTATTCCCCACCTTCCTTACTCTGCCTCAACTTTTTCTAGTTCTACTGTGGCATTTTGAGATGATTTCACAAAAATTGCACAAAATGTTAAAAATATGTGGTTTAGACAGTACCATAGCAAAGTGCTGTTTTATTTTCTACTCATTGCCTAAATGATTCCTAAAATCTCATTTGTGTATTTTTGACCTTTTCCCGTTTAATTCCAAACCTGAATTATTACTAATGTCTAAACTACATCCTCATGGCTAATTTTAACATTTCCTTTTTAGATTTGATTTTTTTTTTTAGTAGCTTATTCTTTTTTCCTTCAGCACAGCCCTTAATGTAACATTTTTATTACAGACATCATGTGTCTGCCAAAAATAATAACTGATACTTGGTAGCCCTTCCCTCTAACATCTTCAGACAAAGGAGTGACCTGGAGCCATACACCTTGGCCTCCTGTCTGTAAATTACAGCACCTTCTCAAGAGCCCCTCCCAGAAATACATTAACAAAAAATTCCTCAGTTTTGCACATACCACAGACACTCTGATGCCGTGGCCACCCCTCACAGATGACAAAAATGGAAATACCTGAATGTTTTTCTGAGAAGGTTGGCATTAACTGTACATTTTGTCATCACATTAAAAAACTAGGATAACACCTACTAGTTGTAAAATTCCACAGTAAAACTGCTTATTAAGTATGTGTTCACCAGAGTATCTTTTAAAAATCAAGTATTTGCTCAAGTATCTTCCCTCTGCAACTTCTAATTTTTCTTGAAAATGCAAAAATTATAGTGATCTTTTCGTATTGGAACTGATCAAGCGACTTGCTTCCCACAGTCCTTACTGTGAAGAAGAAAGTTTGCTTGGCCTTTGCCAACAAAGTAGTTTTTTTCTAATGTGCAATTAATCTGTATTTGCATAGAACCAAGCCTGAAACTTTGCAAACTAGCTCAGGCAGATACGGAGTTTTTGGCAAGTATCCCTGTGATCACTGACAAGCAGACACAACAGGCTGCTATAAAACACATTGTTAAACAACAAGGACATGTAGAGCAAACGGTGTGTATCGGGCCCCATTTTATATTGCAGAGGTAAAGAGCACTAACCAAACTGTTCTCTGAATGATTTTTTGTGTCAGCGTAGGTGAACTATAATAAAGAAAACTTTTTCTGAATAAGTGTAATATGTATAAAATAACTGAAAAGCATCAAAAAGGTGAAATACTGCACAATATAGAAAACCTTGTTTTCTATAATATGCAATATACAGTTCAGGATTTATGAGGGTTGTTATCAAATTCCTTATAATATATTTAAAACAGAAGTATTAATCTAAGGGAATATTGTTAACGCATACAATAATTCTCACGGTATTTATTCTCCTATGACCTATTCTTTGTAGATACTGACAAATGTTGGTCTGAGAAGCAACACCCTGGGAGACGGCCTTTGTGTGTGAGAAACTATTTTTCAACATTGTGTCTGGATGAGGAAGAAAGTTTCATATCCTTAGGGTATATTTAGAATTAGAATGATGAAACTGAATCAAAGACATTGGTTCTTAGGAAACTGAGACATCTTAGTCTGCAGAGGTTATTTTAGGGTGGGACAGAGGGGTATTCTAGGTTTATTTCATCTATTAAGAAAACATTTTTCTCTCTGTTTTGGATTTTTTTCTTGTTGTTGTTATTGTCCTTTAATTAGTATCCATTAAGTAGTGTTCTTCCTTGTGGAAGTATGGATTTTCCTCCTTGTCCCAGAGCTGCACACATATTTATACACTCAGCGCAGATGGGAAGAGAAGGGGCTAGAGCTGCTCTCCAGGTGACAATTCGCCTGCTGGTCACTGGATCACACTCAGTACTGAAGCTGACATTTCTGCCTGAGGTAGCCGCTGCACCTTGAAGTTTGCAGGGCTGCTGTGGCACCATGAAGAAGAAACCCAGGGACCGCTCTGAGAGACATGTGAGTCATTTCTGGTAACGTCTGACCGAGGGATTCAGAGTTTGGAAGTGACAGTGTCTTGGGAAGTGCTCACGGCGAGTCCATGTGCACGTTCATGTGTTAGGATGAGTAACATGCCTGTGTGTCCTAAAGGAGTAAATACATGTAAGAAATCAATGTGAGTTATGCAGGGACAGGTCCCCGCTGTACTTCCACCAATGACTTTAACGTCTGGCGGAGTTTTCTTGAACTACACGATGTCCATAAAGAACCAACGTCCAAATAAATACCTGTTGAACAACGCCACCTGTTCACAGGCTTCTTCACTTTAACTTCCAGTTCAGATTCAGGATGTTAAAAAGAAATAAGAAACTGAGAGAAGATGCGTACTTTTATAGCACTCCTGAGATAAAAGGTGCGGTCACACTTAAATGACGATGACCTAGATGCTGAGAAAGGGGAAGGAAGGAAGCACTTCTCTTTCAATTTTCCATGCAAACTGTCTTTTTCATTACACAGCGTTAATGCCAAGAAGTTCAGAATTATTCAGCAGAAATCATTGTTACACAAAAGAATACATCCCATATGAAAAGCTAGCGCCACAGATTTTGATATTTACCAGAACTGTGGGATGGAGAAAGTGAATGTTTCTCAAATACTCTGAACACACAGTATTCAAACAGCGCTGACAAGGCTAGATAGGCTGAAGGCTGCACAGCACAAAGGTACCCTGCACTTTGCACTTCTTCCTGATTTCTTAGCGAGTTGAAATCCTCACCTCCCTTTTTTTACGGGCTTCGATTCACACTGTCTCCCCTGGCTACTGGCCTGGCACCGAAGCCAACGTAGACAGTATTTTGCACAGGCAATACATCCTCACCATCGTTGCCTACTTCGGCTCGGTTGTGCGGCAAGGCTTCTGGATCCTGTTACGCTCCTGCATAGCTGAGGACACATCCTGCAGGAACTCCATTTAAAGGAGAAGATACAGCCTCAGAGTCACTCAACGTGCCATTTAACACTCGAGGAAGACAGCCACTCTCCGCTGTAACGCAAATCCACGTCTTACCACGGCTCTGCACTTTTCTGACTCCGAGGCTCGGAAGGAGGCACCCCATGCACACCCGCCGCCCCCCTCCGCCCCCGCCCCAAGCGCTGTCTCAGGGTACCCAGGGCTGAGGCGGCAGGTCCTTCCTCCGCAGCCCTCCCCTTCCAGCGCAGCGCCGAGGAGCGACCCCGCAGCCTTGGGCAGCGCCCGCCGGGGCAGCGCGGGTGTCTCCTCTAGGGACTGAGACGGGGAGAACCGAGGGGGACAACCCGGCTGCAGAGGCTGCAGGGCACCGCCGGGACCCCGCCGGCGAGTACCGCGGGTGCGGGGCGGGGGGGGGAGCTGCCTCCGGCCGCTCCTCACCCGCGAAGCGCCGGGGGCGTGGAGGAGGAGGAGGAGGAGGAGGAGGAAGAGGAGGAGGAGGGGTATTTCGGGGCGGCGAGGAGCAGGTGGAGCTCAGTGCCGCCCTGGGAAGCGGCCAGCTCGGGAGCGGCGCCGGCTCGGCCTCCCTACCGCGCCATGGGCTCCGCGGCCGCGGCGCTGCCGCCGCTGCTCCTCGCTCTGGGTAGGTCTCTCTCTCCGCCCCCCTCCCCGCTCTGGGAAGGTCTCTCCGGGAAGGTCTCTCTCCCCCCTCCCCGCTCTGGGAAGGTCTCTCCGGGAAGGTCTCTCTCCCCCCTCCCCAGCTCTGGGAAGGTCTCTCCGGGAAGGTCTCTCTCCCCCCTACCCGCTCTGGGAAGGTCTCTCCGGGAAGGTCTCTCTCCCCCCTCCCCAGCTCTGGGAAGGTCTCTCCGGGAAGGTCTCTCTCCCCCCTCCCCAGCTCTGGGAAGGTCGCTCTGGGAAGGTCTCTCTTCCCGCCCCCCCAGCTCTGGGAAGGTCTCTCCCGCCCCCCAGCTCTGGGAAGGTCTCTCCCGCCCGCCCCCCAGCTCTGGGAAGGTCTCTCTCCCCCCCCCTGCCCCCCAGCTCTCGGAAGGTCTCCCCTCGGGCGCGGGGGGTCGCCTCCGGCTGCGGCCGCCCCTCACCGCGGCGCCGGGGAGGGGGCAGAGCCGGGCGGTGAGCGCCGGGCTGCGAGCGCCTGGGCGGTTTGTGGGCCTTGCAGCGTGTGTGGCTGTGGCCGCGCGTTGGAGCGCGATGCGTCGGCGGCGATTTTAAAGCAGGTTAAACCCCCAAACTGCTGGACTGGCGGGGAGTTCGCCTTTCCGTAACACGGAGCGTGCGTGCGCTGGAGCTGGGGGGAGTGGGTGCAGTTTGATGCGTGAATTTACAGGGATATGGTGGTTATGCCTTTTTAAAGGGGATGGTATGCTCGTTGTGAATGCTGTTCCTAATTTGCAGGAGTCCTGTAGGTCTGTTCCCACCCTGTTGGGCAGATGTCGCTCCTTGGAAAAGGACAGGGAAACTTGAACCATCTCCTCCTTCTCTTGGCTGACTAAATTGCCATTACATATCTTTTCCTGGGAATAATAAGCCATCATATTCACTTGCCATGAGCAAATTCCCAAGCACTTTCAGAGTTTTAATATTACTGTATACTCTCGCAAACCCTTAATTAGCAAGTCGCTGAAGAAGCAGCATAAAAATGAGTTTTCACTGATGAGCTGTTCCAACTTGTTCTTTCAGTAACTATAGCGAGCACCGCAGTGGAATGTGCGGCTGCAGGGTATGAAGTCAAACGCTGAAATACTAACCTTTGATGAGATACACAGTATACAAACAACCTGGTAATTTTCTTAAAAATAAAAAATTCTTGAAGGTATCAGTGGGCAAAACGTTCACTCTGAACTTTTTCTTAATCCAACCTTTATTCTCGTGGTTACAGTTGCTGCACACCAGGACCGTTAACATGCCCCGTAATTCATGGGGTCTTAAGACTTGCAAAGGTTTGTAGAGCGGTGCTGAAAGCAGAAGATAAGGACTGATTGCAAGAGGAGGGTTCCCCTGGCAATGAGACTGACAAGTGGGATAGGTCTGCCTTGTTCAGGCACTGTCCATGATTCGTCTTCATTTATACAGTTCAAAGCTGTCATTATTTTGATTTCAGATGTGTCATGACATTTGATGTTAGCGAATGTAATTGCTGAGTTGATACTCACTCACTTAGGCCTTTCTGGTCTTGTGGAAGTGGCAGGGAAAAGAAAGTTTCAGCACATGAGCACTTTCCCTGAGCGGTTTGGAGTCCTGCTGTGGTGGTAGTGTTGTAACTCTCCCTTAATCATTTTCAAATTGATTGAATTGTCATGAACTGTTTTACTTTCAAAGGCGATATTCTTGAATTTAGTTGGGCTAGCCTAGCTGAATTAGTCAGTACTTCAAGAAAATATTCCAAGTTTATTTTAAACTTGATTTTATGTCTGTATATTAACTTCTGAATTATCAGGGGTATTGCTTTGTTGTGTCTGCAAACTCAACTAAAGGTAATACAGTGGTTAGTAAAGGTGTGGGTTATTCATTGTTGGTGTGTACTTTTGTGTTTGGAAAGTCACTAAGACTTTGTAGATGCTACAGGAAGAAGGGAATAGAAATGCAATAGAACTACCATCTTGATAATATGACTTAGCTACCAACCTTGTTACTCATTGACCAAAAAGTATATAGCATACAGAAGTAGATTATGTTAAGAGGAATAAGTGAAGGACTTACAGGGCAACCTATACAACAAAGCCTGATGCTTTCCGTTGTAACACACAGCTCTTAGCTGCTTATGAATTTGCCACATCTAGTTCTTTAAATTTACATTTTAAGCATCCAGTTTTTTCCTTAGCCTGTACTTAAAAATCAGAGCCAAAATAGCCCAGCTCTTTCTGAGAGTGAGGCCAGTGGAAAATACAGTAGCTTTCCTGGGCTCAATTCTGGTAACATTTTCTTTGGAAAGCTCTAGTGCCCTTGTGCTTCAGAGGATAGATTTGAAATTTGGCAGGAAGGTGCTATTTGCATTGTCTTGAAAATCTACCTAAATTTCGCCAAGTAACAAATCTTTGGAAAACTGCATTCCTCTGGAAAGAAATCTATTTTTATCAGCTTGATTCTAACATAAATTCTGTTCATCCTTGGTGTGGAGGTCGGTCAGACTTCCTCTGCTGTTGGAGTTGCAGTGGGGTTTAGCTGTTTCTTTGGGAGGTCTAGTCCACCCTGCAAACGTACAAACTCTTTCTCTTGTGTTCTCATGTTATTTGGTATTTTAACAGCAGTCTCCATTGTTGTTTGAGGCAGTTTGCTTTCCAGTTTGCTTCTGGATCCTGGTCTGCTGATTGTCCATACTGCATGCTGTTAGCTGGTTCCTGGGGTCTGAGTGAATCAGCTTGTTCTCCCTTTTATGACAATAATTCACTTTGGAGTCAGTTCTCAAGTGATAGCGTTGGAGGACCATGCCTAGTGGAGAAAGTAAAGTTTAGCGTGACCTCACCTATACTATTGCAGCAGGCCTTCACATTCAAGCCCATCACACACCTTCCTCCAGCAACCCAGGACATGAATGATATAATGCTGACATGTTCTTAAAATCCCCGCTCTGTGAAGCACACATCCCTCACGGTATAACTGTGAAAAATCACAGCTAAATAAGGGTTATGCCTTTCGGGCCACAGGTGTACCACCTGAGGACCACAAGTTCTCAAGCTTCCTTGTGGGACCCAGGCAGCCTGGAGGAGAAAGCAGCCCTTTCTGAAATTAGGAGGGTGGGGTTTCTCTGGAACTTTGGATGGAATCCGGAATTTCCAAGTGTAAACCCTTTTCTGTTTGGTACCTATCTGACCCTTGCTGATTAAAACCATCTTGTTGTTCTGGGGACCTTGTTGGCAATGGGCTGTAGAGCTGTATAAAGGGATAGGAGAGGACCCCATTAACGTAGTCTTTTTCTTCAGATCACTTTTCTTTAAACTGGGATGAAAGTTGTAATAAAAGAACAGAGTTTAACATGCAAAAGTTAGGAAGTGCCTGATATAAGTTAGCAACCTGGATTTGTCCCTTCTGTGCATCAATGCATCATGCTGTCGCTGCCTGCGGACAGGGCAAGGTACTGTGATCACAGAAGAGGCTGGGACTCCTGCCTTGCTTAATTTTGAAATTAGAAGGTGCTCTATGAATGAGGAAGAAAGGTAGGATGAAGAGAAAGGAATATTTTTTTTTTTTCCCTTGCAAAATTGGATTCTTTCTCTCCCATTTTTGTCACAAAAGCTGAGTGCAGTTTCAGGCGAGTCATTTAAATCAAATCTTTGACATGTGGTTGGAGCTTTTGTGTTCCTCTCTTTCTCTTTGCTCAGCCAGGGGTTCTCAAAACTGAAGCTGCATTTTCACGATCTGGTTAAGCTGACCTGAATGTGGGGCTGACGCTGCAAGGACATTTCGTCCGCTCCTGATTGCATGTTCTCACCGCTTTCTGGGGCTCGGTCTGGGGAACAGGTCAGGGACCCATTTGCCTGAGTAATTTTTTCCCTTTTTTGGGCCAGGTCAGTTTTGGAGATGAGCTAAACTGATCCTGTTCACTTGAGCAATTCATGGAAGTGTTAGCGCTTCCATAGGGGACAGTCAGAACTCATGGCCAGAGGACAGAAGGAAGCTGGAAAAGTTCCCTCTTGCTGGTAGCCAGCACTTCCACTGGCTTGAGCTGGTCGTGGAAGTGCATCTTGACATGCAAAGCTGCTGTGTATTCACAGCTGTGAATGAAGTTAATGGAAATTGTATTTCAAATGTGCTAAGTATTGTGAAAAAATAAGGTTTTAGCTGTATCAGTAGATATTCAAAAGTGGTAGGTAATGTTGACCTTAATCTTTTTGTCTTTTCTTTTTTTTTTTTTTAATTGGGCCTAAGGATGATCTTTCATTTTATTTGAGTGTTGAAAAATAAATTCTCTGTCACTTGCAAATACTTGTATGCTTGTGGTCAAGATACATAGAGATGAATCCACAAGGAAGCTGTTAATTCAGTAGGTTAAAATAGTATACATAAAAAGTACAAGGCCATGTACTGAGCAGCAAGGACTAAACTAATAACTGAACAGCAAGTGAAAATTGCACATTTGGTGCAATAAATGAAGCCAGAAGTCCAGGTCAAAATGCAGCATATGATCATAACACACATGCACATACACCAACTTAAAGCTGTACAACTCATCTTAATTTCTGCCTTTCTCCCTCTTTGTGATCATCTTTTGTTACTTTGCTGTTTTATTATTGTATTTGTGAGTAATGTTGATGTACAAAACCATTCTAAAATCTAGAGATTGTTTGAAAGCAGGACCCAAATGTGAACTCTTCTTAAAATAAAACTGTCTCTAGTTTTTTCTACTTTAAGAGAGTTTGTCAGATAGTAGGAGCATTATTATATATTATTTTTTGAGTTTCGCCTTTCACAGCATTGTGCATTGGAGTAAGGCTTCATTCATACTGTATTACAGGACTTGTATTTTGTACAAGCGATGTTTATTTTAGAAAGCATACAGGGTATTACCATTACACTCCTAAACCCATTAACAGTTCATACTTATTTGTGCATAATTTGGGCAAAGTCAACATAAGACCTTATCAACAAGTTTTAACTGTGTGCTGTCTGGCTCTGGAACAATTTTCGAGTTGCTCTTCGCTTTTTTGATTCAGTGACACAGAATTTTCATTTAAGAAGTAAAAGGACTGATGCTCCTTGGTTTTATTGTGTTACTTAGCCACTATATAAATGTTATTCATTGTGGTCTTTCTTCACTATTGTTAATTTTGAATGAATGAAAGTGGGTTTCATGTTCTTCATGTAATGTATTTTCATGAAGGCTAATAACTGGAACTGCCAAAGTAATGACTTAATGTCAAAACAGCTAAAAGTGAATAAAATACTTTCCTTTAGGGTTAGTGCAGGTAAAAGGGAATTTCCACATCTTCGGACAAGTAAAGCAAGTCATCTTCCCCAGCAGAAATCTTGGGCAGTCTCTATCCAGTGTTGTTATTTTCATTTAAAAGTTCCCTTTGTTAGGCTCTGTGCAGGCTGGTTCCCATTTCCATGGTGACCATGCCGACATGCAGACGGGACACAGACTGGATTCTCATCGGCGTAGCCATGTACTTGCATACCAACACATGTTATCTGCTTGGCTTAGGACATTTCCATTAGCAGTTTTAAAATACAGGACTTCTTTTTCATATCGTGATCTCTGGCCCTGTGATACTGCACTGTGTTAGGATTTCAGGCCCTGGATGGCGAGAGAAAGCAAGTTGATAAGCTTGTTTTTTGTGTAAAAAAAAAAAAAAAAAAAAAAAAAAAAAAAAAAAAAAATTGGCTGTACTGTTCCCATTCAAATTAGTCAAGGACATCAGAGAACTGTGTCAGCCTTGGTTTTCATTTCTGTTAAGAAAGATAACAGAGAAGGATTTTTATTTGTAAACCTTTAGCATGTATCTGTGCTAAATAGCTGTCCCCTTCTCAAGGCACCGATAAAAGGGTAATATAAATAAATGAATACGTTAACTGAGTGTGAGTGCATCCCTGCAAAGCAATATGCGATAATGTTCTTCCTGCTCATGCTGCACTCGTTTTCTGGAGGTGCAGAATACTAAAGTCTTGTAGTGGAGCCTAGGGAGCTAGCTCACACATAAGGTGTGTGAGCATTTCCATCGCTTCCAAATCAGGCTGGGAGTTCTGAATTACCAAATAAACTTAATATACTGAGTGCTAGTAATTGTTACTTTGAATTAGTCCCTGAATAGCATTTCAGGATCTTCAAAGGACTAAGTAGTTTTATTTTCTCTTGGAGATGCATATTCTTTAAAAAAATCTAGTAAGACTTGCATATTATTCAGGACTTAAAAGAGGAATTATACAGGCAAAGAAGTAAGATCAACACAGACTCTTTGAATGCAGGATGAGCAAAGACATTTTGTTCATAACAGAATGGCATCTGCATGGTTGAATGTCACACATGATGAATGTCACGGATTCTTTTGTCCTTTTTAAATTACTGGTAGACAGGGTGAAGGGCTTGGGAGTTATGCACAGCCCTGGTGGAACTCTCTTGCCTTATTCCTGATTTATTTTGCCCTTTGAATCCTGCTTCCAAGTTCATCATTCTTCCTTTATTTCATACAGGGTGTCTTTTTAATCACACAAATCTCCTTGGCTGATATGGTTGGTCATTTCTAAAGAACAGACAATGAAGAAATCTTGAGGAAAATTACTGTTAACAACACACTTCTGGAAGGGAGCGTATCACACAGTAGAAATACCTAAGGAAACAATAGAGTTTGAGGATGGGAGTAGTGGTGGGAAAAGATTGAATGAGGTTTTTACCTTTCATCTATCTACCAATCTATCTATCTGCCTGTCTAGCTATATCTCAAATATAAGTGACCCTTAAGCAAGAAAGCTGGCAGCAGTTGATGCTGTGTTAAGGCTGCAACACAAAGCTGTATGTAACGATAAGGCTGCGGATGCCCAGGCTGCCTGACCCACTGGATTACCCAGTAAATAACTACCTCAACCAACTGCAAGATCAGACTTCTTATCTGAATGAGGACTAGTTGACCGACGCTTGGCTCACGTGAGCTTAGTGCAGCAGTGGATGCCATTATGAGAAGCTGTGAACCCAGCACTTCTTGAGGGATGTGTTTGTGTCGTGCTCTATGCTGCCTGTAGTAAGCCAGCTGCCTGCAGGTAAACCGGCTGGGTTAGCTAGCAGGTTGTCTGCCTTTTCCACATACTCGGCAGTCACTTCTCGGTTCTTGTCACTGTTGTGTTCATGTCTCCCTTCAACTGCAAAAGCGCACCAGGTAAGAAATCGTACTTCATTAGATAATCTGCTAAAACAACAAATCAGTAATTTACCGGACTTTAAGCCTAAATTTACTCTTGGCTCATCCCATTCTCTTGGGTAAATGTCTGTGTAGGTGTCCAAATCAGGGCAGCCTGTGTCAAGCTTTAGTGGCCTGGTTTCTTAATAATAACAATAAGGAAAGTAAAACAGAAGAATCCTCTTGATAAACACCTGGCTGAAGCAGAAGCAAGTGAGGTATCTTGTCCCCAGACAACTGGTGTGTCCTAGGTGGTTACCAAATATCATTGCAGTGGAGGGTGTGTGACTCAAATGTTTTCTATGCCTGTATCCTTATTTGCATTTTCTATTTGAGGTGAAAGGTAATTGCTAGCTGAAGACAGGCAGAACATTTTATTAAATAGTTTTTCACTGATTCTGCTTTCTTAACTGTAAAGTCTAATAAGACAGTGAGTGCTCTAATAATGAACATGAGAGCAGTTTAATCCAGTATTTCTACTGTGTAGTGTAAAATTCAGTTATCTTTATATGCAGTACTTGAAATGCACATAGAACGGTTGGATTCATAGATAATTAAATTCAGATTTAGCTGAAATTTCTTAAATTAGAATTTAGCTAACCTTTCCTAAGTGGAAAAAATTTTAAGTGGCCTGACACTTCATCTAACCATGCTCACCAAATAGAGTTCCTATTTAAATATGCCTGAAATACATATAGGTCAAATCTAGAATAGCAGAAATGACTGAAAATGAAGTAACTCTCTTATTAAGATAGGCAGGACAATAAACAGAGGAAAAAATCCAGCAGCACTGCTTGGATAGTAGTCCTTTAGTAGCTGTGCTAATAATAGTTATCCATTGGACTCTAGCTAAATATCCTTTCATTTCACTGTCTCTTTTTTTTGTTTTTGTTTCTTTTCCAAACTGCCCAAAGCCGGTTCATCATATTGAACAGTAAAAAAATACTGTAAGAGTCTCTGGAGTTGTCTTTCTGAGAAGTTGATAGCTACAATAGACTTTGCTTCTCTGAAGACAAAAAGCAACTGTTCTGCTTTTGTGGAAGCAAGTATTATCTCCAGAAAACTCTTCTTAAATGTGCATGGCCCCTTCTCACTGACCCCCAAATGTACAATGGCTGCATTTTACGACAAAGATAACTTCTTTCCAAACTCTGACTAGAGATACAGCCTGTCACCCACCTAACCACAGGCATCTGGGTATACCAGAGTCTAGTCTGCAGGCTGAGGGCTGGGAGAGTGCATGCTGCAGCCCCACTTCACCTGAACCTGGTCCCTGTGCCCCGGACTGCAGAGTTGGGTGCCTTGGACTCAACAGAGACATTTAGCCGCTTTTAAAGTGCACAAAAAATATTTGCTTGCAAAGCAGGAAGGCTCCTGCAGTTAAGCCGTGGGTTGAGGGGAGTGTTTGAACTCCATCCTTCTCGGGCACCTGCATGAGGTGCCTCCTTCCCCTGAGGTCAAGGGTGGGGAAGAATTTTGGGAGGTAGGTGTCTAGTTCAGCTTTTTTTCAAGAACTAGCTGCCTGAGAAGTGATGGTAATAGTCACCTGGAAAATGTGGGCTTAATTCTCCCTTGAGGCTCACGGTGATGTAGACTCGCCTCTCAAAATTTTCCAGAAGTGTCTTTGCTACCAGGCAATAAAGTAGTTGGAGAAGCACTCTCTACCTCTGCTGTTGAAGCCAGGTCTTAGCTCATCCCAGGATGCATATTCGTGTTTCCAGGCAGGCAAGCAAAGACACATCTTGCCTGTGGCCTAACATTTGGGGCACTTCACTGAGAGGAGAGTCCTGAGTTGGCCCTTTTGGAGTGCTCATGCAATTCACATTTGGTAAATAGGCAGTGCATAAAAAGATGTTATTTCACTATTTACTTAAATCATTTAATTATTTAGAGCAGAAATTATTTAATCACGAAGCATTCATCACCTCTGGCCATGATATCAGAGTGGATCTACAGTGGGGTAGGATACCTTGCTCTTAGACAGATGTGCCTCTACACCGCAATCACGTTATAAATTTTTATGCAACTTTGTGCTATGATACCTAAGTGATACATAATTTGAAGTTCATTCTGGGTTAGGCAGCTACTGAAGTCTGGGCTTCCGGGATTGTTTTCCTCATTTTAATGAGCCCAAATTCTGCCTAGGTCCTATCTGGTGCCAGAATTGATCATTTCAATGTGCATTAAGGAGGAATTTCAGATGAGTGATTGGGGCCACCTACCTACCATTCAGGCTGCCAGGCCATGAGCTCCCATTGCAATCAGGGGAGAGAAATAGTTGTTAAGCTTGCCATAGGAAAACAAAAGTTCTGATAATTATAGCTCTTCCAACTATTGTATTATATATCCTGTGGTGCTTTGGAGGTTTTCTTCAGGAAGCTGATGTAGCAAACTTTTTACAGCTGAGGGCTGTTCTTGTTTCTGGGGTTGTCTGCGTATAGCGCAGAAAGCTGAGCTACTGGCTAGCTCTTGAGAAACTGAGAGGGAGGAACAGGGTCCTAAACACAGTGTCCTAAGTGGCATGGTGGCAAGGTTGTTCTCAAGCTACTGCAGTCCTCATGCTGCAGGCTGCAGAACTGGAGCAGGAGAAGGATCGATGGTGATGGCAGGTCTCTTGCCTTTTTCTAATTTAGCTTTTTCAGGTCACATTTAACAGTCATATAATATGATACAATACACTAATATGTTATAATACGCTTGAATTTTCATATAGCCTAGAGTGTGATATGGGTAGGGAAATACAGATGCCGTTGGTTGCTTTCCCATCTTCTTGATACCTGCATGCAAACATGCATTTTCTTCTGTACAAACATGTTTTCATAAGCAGCTGAGACGAGCAAATGTGGCAAATAGGGTATAGAGATAGTGGTCACATCAATTTCTGTGTGATGACATGCATTTCCTCTCTTACAGTCCTAATGTGGCTCATGCTTCTCTGACTATATTTGGAAATACTGCTGGTTTTATAAACAGGCAAACAACTGATAATGAGGACACAAGGGAAGAGAATTTGCTGGAGTGAAATGCCTCTTGAAAAGTCAGGTTTTATCACAGGGAAGCATGTGAAGGTTTTTTTTTATCATCATTACTTGTGAAGCCAGTGACTTAACTGCATATATAACATATATGTGTGTACAGTTTGTTAGCCTCATGTACTTTTAATCTCTTTGTGGTATTGCTGAGAACAAATTGTGGTACTCTAAGGGCAAAGTTAAAACAATCCTGCTTGTTGTGCCAAGATAAAAGAAAAACTGTAGGTCATATTAAAAAGATGCAATTTATGTGGATTTTCTGTAAAAACGTTTTTCCCTACTGAACTTAGTGATGGAAACATGCCAGGATATTAAATCTGAGTAGGCTTGAATACTTGCTGTCTTTATTAAAAACACGTAGGAAGTTGTCAGTCTTGCAGGAACTGCTCTTAAGCATTACTTTGGAATCAGTCCTTGTGTGTACAGTAGGTTGTTGAGATTTCTTAATTCCAGATGAAGAGGAGCTTATTTGTCTGCTCTGGGAGCCAAGGAGGGCAATGTGTGGGCCACAAATAAGGATTTACCAAGAGAAAGAAAAGTCTTTCAGAGTAAGTAATGCAGTCATGGGTAAATTTAATTAGATCTCTTACTTTGCAGCAGT